>NC_142063.1:194329131-194504131 GCF_059756535.1 Pantherophis guttatus
AGAGGATGCTGGTTTAGGCAAACAATTTTGGTCAGAAGCCTTACATTATTCAAATTACACTCAAAATAGAACCTGGTCCAGTATTGTGAATAAGACACCATATGAGGTGATGTATAATAGGAAACCAAAATTAGCACACATGCACATATTTGGGGTCACTGCAGACGTACACATACCTAAACAGTTGAGAAGAAAGGGAGAAAACGTATCCAGAAGACTAAGATTTATGGGATATGAAACTGGCACCAAAGGGTACAGATTCATTGATAATAATAACAAATTTATAGTTTCCAGGACAGCTGTGTTCCATGAACAGGCCAACTGGTCTAAATTACATCTTAATGAAATATTTCCAAATAAATGCAAAGACACAAAATCTCGTGAGGAAGGGACAATAGAAAATCAAAATATCAACAAAAATAAAAACAAAACCAAAACATGGACAAATAGTCAACACAAAATAAAGACAGACACATTAACAAAAAAGGAAGCAAGATATTTGCATGACAACCATAGCAAACCTGAAAGAGCTATTAGGAACAACAGAAATCAAATGCCAAATAAATACAGAGATTACATAATGCATATGGATGGTGAACAAATAACACCTAATACATATGAGGAAGTATTAAAACTCCCTCGTGAAGAAAAGGAAAAATGGGAACTAGCTATGAAAAAAGAGATGGAAAGTTTGCAAGGATTAAATGTATTCACACCTGCGATTGCACCTAAAGATAAAACAATTATTGGTACTAGGTGGATTTATAAAATTAAGAACCTGGAAGGAGGCAATACTCTATACAAAGCTAGATTGGTTGCACAAGGTTATGCACAAAAATATCCGGAGGACTACACTGACACGTACTCCCCCACAGTAAGAACAGAGAGTGTTAAAACAGCCCTAGTAGTAGCATCTGCACTCAATCTTGATGTATTTCAATATGACATACAGACTGCGTATCTACACGCAAAACTAGATAAGGAAATATATGTAAGAGCACCTCACAGTCAATACACTAATAAAAATGAAATTTGGCTATTAAACAAGAGTTTATACGGATTAAAGCAATCTGGCAAAAGATGGTACGATTGCTTGGTAAAAGTACTTAAGACCATGGATTTCAACGCTACCACTGCTGATAACTGTTTCTTTGTCAAAAAGAGTGATGATTACGTTGAATTCGTATTGATTTATGTAGATGATATTTTATATATAGGAAAACACAAAGAGAGAAGAGAAATCTTTGTAAACAAGCTAAATGAGCATTTCTCGTTGAAATCTCTAGGTAAAATAAACAAATACCTTGGTGTACAAATTAACAAAACTAGAAGGGGATTCAAACTTACTCAGAAAGATAAGATTATTGAACTTCTAAACAAATGCAATTTAAACAATGCCAAACCCTGTGACACTCCTATGCAAACTGATTTTCTTAGAAATACTGATGAATCTTCCCCTGAATTCAAGGATAATACATTTTATAGATCAGTCATAGGTTCACTTCTTTACATATCTAATTGGACTAGGCCAGATATTGCATTACCACTCAATTTATTATCAAGGCACGTTAGCAAACCAACAATGTATCACTGGGAAGCTGTCAAAAGAATTTTAAGATATCTGAAAAGTACATTAGATTTTTGTCTAGTATTAGAACCTAGTGATAATAAAGAACCAAAGCTTACATGTTACGCAGATGCAGATTGGGCTGGAGATACATCATGCAGAAAAAGTACTTCTGGTTATATTTTTCTATTAAATGACTGTCCAGTTTACTGGTACACTGGTAAACAAGAACTGGTAGCCACTTCAACCACAGAAGCGGAATATGTTTGTTTATCCAAAGCTGCAAATAACCTTGTATGGTTTAATGATTTAATTTCAGATGTTTGGAAAAAACCTGCCTTGCCTTTTGTTATGCATGAAGACAATAAAGCAGCCATTGAAATATCTAGATCCGATGCCATTGGACAAAGATCCAGGCATATAGATATAAAATTTAAGCATGTGAGACAATTGTCTCAAGATGGATTTATCAAAGCAGTACATTGTGATACATCTGAACAATTAGCTGACATATTGACGAAGCCTTTACCTTCTAAACAGCACAAGTATTTAACTTCTAAATTGTATGTCTTATATTGTCCTGAATCTGAATGTAATTGGTGTTGTATAGCGAACCGGCATTTAGAGGGGGATTTGTCAGATGTAAATGCCTTATTCACTAATGTGTAAATAATGTATATATGGGATATCAGGGGTTAACTTATTCTTTGACTCTTAATGTATTCATAATTCACCACTCCCACTCTTGGCTCCACCCTTTGTATATATAAGGAGCCACCTTCACCATTTTCTTTGCTTCTATCTGTGAATATTCAGTGAATATAGAATGCCTATTATAATTAAAGAGAATTATATTTAAACCTCTAACTCTTATTATTATTATTGAGTCTGATCCTGAAAATATTGCAACATAAACACTACCTGGACTAGATTCTGCTTAACTTAGAATGTAGACAAGGCCAGCCAGAGGCCTTTAAATAGACCCTCAAATATATGTAGCCCCCCCCCCTCTCTCTCTCTCTCTCTCTCTCTCTCTATATATATATATATATATATATATTAACAAGAGCAGTGGTGGTGCTGTGGTTAGAATGTAGTATTGCAAGCTAACTCTGCCCACAGTCAGGAATTCAATCCTGATCGGCTCAAAGTTGACTTCCATCCTTTGAGGTTGGTAAAATGAGGACCAAGATTATTGGAGGCAATATGCTGATTCTGTGAACTGCTTAGAGAGGACTGTAAAGTACTATGAAGCAGTATATAAGTCTAAGTGCTATTGCTATCAACAGCTAATAGAGATGGCTCCCCTCCTCCCTATTTCCCAGGCATGTATTTTAGAATTATAGTTTGGGAGAAATAGGCTATAATCATCTGCTTTTTATTGCAGTCTAAAACTGAATCTCTTTGTCTTCCTCTTCCTTCTCTGCTCAATACAAACATTCCAACTGCAATTTATTTATTTATTTAAAAAAATGGGGGTGGGGGGGAAGGAGGCAAGAGTTAAAACTCATCCATGGTCCTAAGGGAGATAATAAGATGGAATGGATAGCTTTTAGTGGCTTCTGAATAGAATTGGGGCCAGAGGGTCTTTGAACTTAAAATCTGATATTTGTCCAGACTTGCTTGTTAGCCATTATATTTAAAAGGTACTTTCAAGGTTGGATGCTGTCTGGTTGGTGAGACCTTAAACTATGTGAAATTAACCAGATGTGCTAAAGTAAACAGGACTATTAGAATAAGGCCCTCGAAAAGATACAGTTCCCTAGTATTTTAACTTCCTTCTATTAGCGTTTATGCTTTTATCAGAGTTGGAGGGAACTTTCACTGTCACCACTAACATCAGCTATAATTCACTTACCTAAGCCCTTTTAGGCCAGATCCACACTTTATGCTTCTCCCACCACCAATAGAGGCCACTCATAATTTTCTGAATGAAAAACAATTAGCATCATATTCTGCCTCCTCCCAATTCATTGCAAATACACCTTCTTCCGGGGTTTGAAAGTCTGCTTCAACAATACCGTTTTCTCTCCTGAGCTATCTTAAGGTCTTCTTCCTGTGCTTCACTCCAAATCAGTGATATCCTAAACTCTGATTGATTGCTATGCTTGTTACACTCCCCTCTTCTCCACTGGTCCCTTTCCCTTAAGATCATTTCATACAGGTTGCTATCAGCTTGGGCATCAATTTCCTTTTTTTCTTCCAGTTGATCTAACAGTAGTCCATGTTGACCACAGAATCCAGGAAAGTTTCCTGGCCACCCATGCTTTTCCCAGCCTTTCTGCCAGTATATTGTATATTTATGTCTCACACTTTTGAATTCTACTCAGGCCAGGTGAAGTATATTGTCATCTGCACCTCTATAACTGTCTGGTTTGGTTCTGCAACCCAACAAGACAGACACAGACTTCAGAGGATCATTAGAACTGCAGAAAAAACAATTATTACCAACCTGCCTTCCACTGAGGACCTGTATAACGCACAAGTCAAAAAAAGGGCTGTAAAAATATTTACAGACCCTTCACATCCTGGACATTACATGTTTCAACTCCTACCCTCAAAACGATGCTATAGAGCATTGCACACCAGAACAACTAGACACAAGAACAGTTTTTTCCTGAACACCATCACTCTGCTAAACAAATAATTCCCTCAACACTGTCAAATTAGTTATTAAGTCTGCACTACTATTAATCTTCTCATCGTTCCCACCACCCATCTCCTTCCACTTATGACTGTATGACTGTAACCTTGTTGCTGGTATCCTTACGATTTATATTGACTGTTTCCTAATAGGATTTGATTGCTTATTTGTTCCTTATGACTATCATTAAGTGTTGTACCTTATGATTCTTGATGAATGTATTTTTTATGTAAACTGAGAGCATATGCACTAAGACAAATTCCTTGTGTGTCCAATCACACTTGGCCAATAAAGAATTCTATTCTATTCTACCTTATGCTCCTGAATTACCATGGCCCTCTTTTCCTTCCCTCCCTCTTTCCTTTTTAATCTTTAATATAAGTATTTGAAACATAGTTCTAAAATTTGAAGGAATGCCATTATAGATCTGGTACCAGTTGTTCCTTGCTAAAAAGTTTCTACAAACATAAAATAAAATGTAAATGTCTAGTGGCTCTGTTGTAAAAATGGATGACAATAGAAACCTAGATGTAATCGCCTGAGAATGTCTCAGTGAAGTGGTTGTCAATATATCTCTTTATTTGGTTTAACTTGTAATATTAGTGAGGGGTTTTGCTTGTTTTCAAAACTTTTTTTTAAGGACACTGTAATTATTATTCTGAAATTAGCAACATTTCTCCTGGGTTTTCTTATACTGTACTAATCAGATTTTTAAAAATAAAGTGGTTGGTGAAATGATTTTTGGCTAATGGCATGTGAGGCCACCTCTATATAATGATATTCACTCATGTCACACATATTTATTACCTCAGATAGAAACACATAGAAATCATCTCACCAAGAAATAATGGCCATAAAACCAACACTCTAAAAACATGTTCTTTTATATGATTTGTTCTTCTTTCCTTAAACAAGCTTTTTTCACTAGGGGCAAAAGAATTGGTCCAGTAGAACTTAAAACAAAAGACTAAAAATATAAAAGCATTTTTCCAGGGAACATACAACAATCCATTGATTCATATTCGAGTCATTTTTTTAAATATTCTCTAAATTAATTTCATTCGTACTTTTCCAAATGATATTACTGCATTTTTCAGAGCCAGAGTCAAAGCCTAACTAATGAATCCATAACTGTCGAAAAAACGTGATGTGAAACCTTAAGATAAAATCAAATACCAGTCACTCCTTTCCATTGGTGCAATGGAAACATTTGCGTTGACAAGGAAACTATCAAGTATCCCACATTGTTCAAACAAGTTGTTAATGTGTAGGTAGGGAATGTGAAACGGATAGCAACAAACCCTTGAGACTCCCTTATCTCATCTCAGAGAACAAGTAGCTCCAGCTGAAAGTTATCTTAATTCTTCGTAACTGAAGTAGTGAAAGAAATGGCCATGAGCTTGCTTAACAGACCTGTTTTTATTGTGAAAAAGAAAATACTTATGAATACACATACAAATATATGCAAGCACAGAGATATGCACACACAAACATAAAATAGGGAAATCATCATGACAGCATGGTCTTTTTCTGTTTTTTTTTCTCCCGCCCCCCATCTCCTTTCCAGTTGAACAGTTCAACTGCACAGTTTCTCAAGCTGTATTTTTAAAATGTAAGAATAACCTGTCTTGTTGCATCAGATCAAAGGATCACCAAATAGCCAAGCAGATGCCTTGAGGAACAACTCCTTTTACTTTTAACTCAACTTCTGATTTTTGAAGTTATTTTGTTTCATGATGGACACTTCATTCTTAAATTCTATGGTTTTTTTTTTTTTTTTTTTTTAAGAAATGGAAACAAGCCTTGTAAAAAGCAGGGCAGGGCAGGAAGGTATGAATCTGTACAAAATTCCATACAAGTAATCAATAAAGCTAATAGGGGTTATCATGCATTACATTTTTACTTTTATCTTTTCCAATTGCAATAGCAATAGACTTTCTCAGAATTTCTCTGTGGCTAATATTGTTTCAGGATGATAAAAATGCACACACACACACGTACATACATATACATGAATACATACTACACCATGCAATAGCCATGAATCATTAAACTCTTTTCTTGTATGAGTGATAGTGTCTATCATTTCTCTGAGACATGAATGCCAGCTGGAGCAAACATTGCATCTCAGAAGAGTATTACAACCCATACATTTACTCAAAGCATCTGCTGTAGCAAAGAATGATTTGAAGGATCCAGGCTCTAAGTCCATGTTATATTTCATTAGTCCTGCCCACCTAGAAGTTCGAAAGCATGCAATTGCGAGTGGATAAATAGGTACCATTTTGGTGGGAAGGTAATAGTATCTCGTGCATCTTTGTGTGCAGTCATGCTGGTGACATGATTGCAGAACTATATTAGGACAATGCTGGCCCAGAGGAGGGCATCACATACTGTAACAATCGGCTCACTTCACTAATGAGCGTGCCTTCCATGCATGCACGTGGCATCGAAAAACTGGCGATTATATAGGACGTGATAGTGCCAGGGTGGGTGGATGGGCCCAGCCGCTGGTCGCAACTACCTGTTGTGGTCCGCCAGCAACCTGTGGAGCTGGCAGCAGAGACGGACAGTGATGAGGCTGAGGAAGAACATGGGCCAGTCCTGGAGGCTGGCGAAGGCCCGGATGAGAGCTCTGCATCAGAGGCAGAGATGGGGCCAGGGCCATCAGGGAGTGATGCGTGGACTTCAGAGCCTCCAGAGGCTGACAGTAGAGAGGCAGAGGAACAGGAGGAGCCTGTTCCTAGTACACATATGAGAAGAGCTGCCAGAAGGCAGGAGCAGCTAAAGCAGAGAGGATGACTCAGGAGTAGGTCCAAGAGATGATTGGCCCCTCCCATAAGGCTTAAAAAACTAGCAACGGCTCTTGGCCTCTTTGCCGGAGAACAACCATTGAGAGATATGCTTCGTGTTTGGATGTATTTCTTTCTTGTCAGTGTCTTCTGTTCTTGAATTGTTGCCAAGAAAAGCCTTTGGCAGTTTGCCTAATTATCCCAAGGTCAGAGATAAACTGAAGAATGGTGTTTTGAGAACTTTGTTTTCATTTAATTTGGAATACACTGAGAATGAGTTAATCCTCAGCTGTTTTAATAAAATCTGTTTGTTTTTTGGAACTGTTTTGCATTTAATATTAACTACATGGGCCTGGGTCACAACACTACCGGTTTGCCCGAACTGGTCCAAACTGGCAGCAGCCCACCACTGCTGGCTCCCTCAGCTAAGAAACAGAGTTGAGCATTGCCTCCTAGAATCGGACAAGGGAAATCTTTACCTTTACATTTTTAGTTTCAAATTGGTCAACCATCTTTGAATCAGACATCATTTTGATATGGTTGAAGCAGAGACATTTGATTTTTTTCTTTCCCACTACTTGCTCTCCAGTAACTCAAGCTATAGCAAAAATGGTCCTATTGAATTCACCCTTCCATTTAAGGATTCAGTCCAGGGGTGGGTTCTACTTACCTTTACTACCAGTTCACAATGGGATCACTGCGAATGCACAGATCGCCGATGACGACATCTAGGGCAATAGGCGGAGCCTCCTGCTGGTTTTACTACCTGTTCTTGCGAACCGGTCTGAACTGGGGGAAACCCACCACTCACTGATTCCGTCTTTTGAGAGAGAGGAATTCTTTGAGGAGAGCTTAATGTTAGTGGTAGCTGCAGCAGAAGACATCCTCCCCCCAAATCGTTTTGTTTCTTTTATGCTTTATATAGCACAATCACCATAGTCTTCCTAATCACCAGTGTCCCAAACCCTCAATACAGTTTATACCTGTGAACAAACATAGTTCCTGTGTTAATATTGCATGTTATGTCCAAAACATCAAATATATGGGATAACATGATAAAGATATGGTACACACAACATGTTAAGATTATGGCAGCATTCCCACAATATGCTGAAGCATAACTGGACTTCTAGGAAAGAAATGACAGACTGAAGATGGCTCCACAAAAAGTGAAGTGAATGATTGTGACTAAGAACAAGGAGCTGAGAAGTACAGTATCTAGTCTCCTTTGACTGTTTCTGGAGAAAGACAGGATGTGAGATTGCCCACATTGTGCTCCATATAGTTGATCCTCACAAGGAGACTGCAAGGCTGCTTTCCGTGAAGGGTGGGAGAACTGGCAGATGAGGAAATTTGTCATTCCTACTCAGTGGTGAAATCCAATTTTTTTTACTACCGGTTCTGTGGGCGTGGCTTGGAGGGCGTGGTGTGGCTTGGTGAGTATGGCTTGGTGGGCATGGCACGGGAAGGATACTGCAAAATCTCCATTCCCACCCCACTCCAGGGGAAGGATACTGCAAAATCTCCATTCCCATCCCACTCTGGGGCCAGCCAGAGGTGGTATTTGCCTGTTCTCTGAACTACTCAAAATTTCCGCTACCAGTTCTCCGAACTGCTCAAAATTTCCGCTACCAGTTCTCCAGAACCTGTCAGAACCTGCTGGATTTCACCCCTGTTCCTACTCTATCTGCAGTCAGAACCTTTAAAGGACGCTAAATTTGCACTTCTTTTGCTAATCCCTTTTCCAAACTGCCTATTAGCTGTTTTAAGGAATTTAGACACCGTCAAAATGACAAGGCTAGAAACCCAGGATTAAGTGCGTTCAATCATTAATGTAAAGAAAAAAAGAAAAGAAAAGAAAGGGGGGAGAGGAGGGGAAGGGAGGGGAAAAGAGGAGAAGAGAAGAGAAGAAAAGAGAAGAGAAACTTCATAAGCTTTAAGAATTCAAAATAAGTAGCAAAATGTATGACAAAGTTTGAGCTATAGAAAGTTTAAAAGGACTCAGAAAATGTTGGAATAATTGATTTGGAATATTAAAACTTTGAAATTAATTTTAAAGTACATTTTCATGGGAAAGATCAATTTTGAAGACATAACAAGATAATCAACTTATAATGATGTTCAGATATATTTTTGAGGAGTGGCACTGGGACCTTGAATCAACAACATCAGCTGTGTTGTGTGTTCTTATGAACAGTCTGTTCTCAGAAGAAGCTGTTACAGAAAAAGTTTTGGAACAAAAGTTATCTGACATGATGTTGGAGAACAAAGTGAATAAGAATTTGTCACTGAATATAGAAAAAAAATCAAATGAGGCTTTAAAAACTAAGAATAAAATAAAGACAATTCAAGAAAGGAATTGAAATAATTTCTTCCTTCTGGACTTAACAAAAGAGGCTTGTTAAAGTTTTGAAGAAATTTGAGACAAGAGGCAACAATCATTATAATGGATTAAGGAACAATATTGTTTCATGCAAAAAGAAGGAACATAAAGTTGACTTATTTTATCAGGGTTAAACTATGCTGTTATTTTGGGTGGTTCTTCTTGGACTTGCTTACACTTGAGCTGAAAAAAATGTGCTTTGGATTTGCTTACAGTTAAGAACTGAAATATAAAATAATGAGTTTTATATTTGTTAACTAATATTATTTTAGGGCTCTGTTTCAACTTTTTGCTGACACCTGGTTTGGAAAAGATGTTGCTTATTGTACTTACCTAAAGTTGAGTTGAGATATGGGATGAAGAGTTTTATAATCTCTTAATCTATGACTATCACCAAGTGTTGTATTTTATGACTACCTATTTCCTCCCACTCATGACTATAACCATGCTGCTTGTATTTTTACAATTTATATTGTTCTGTTTGTTTCCTAGTATGATTTGATTGCTTATTAGTAACCTATGACTATCACTAAGTGTTGTATTTTATGATTCTTGATGAAAGTTTTTTTCCCTTTTTTTCCTTTTATGTACACTGAGAGCATAAGCACCAAAGACAAATTCCTTGTGTGTCCAATCACACTTGGCCAATAAAGAATTCTATTCTATTCTATTCTATTCTATTCTATTCTATTCTATTCTATTCTATTCTATTCTATTCTATTCTATTCTAATGAAAAGGAGGTGAAGAGATAGAGAAACTGTTTATACCTGTGATGAGAGGGAAAGCAATTTGTTTAAGGTTTTATTCTTTTCTCTTTTCTCTGCTTTCTTGCATCTTTTATTCTTCTTCTATTTTTCTTTTATTTTTAGTTTGTATGAACTTTTACTATTGTAGCTAAAATATGAGTCAGTATCAGCAGTAGAGTCCTTCAAATTTTGGGGTTCTGTACTGTAATCTATCAGGACTTGAAATGGACACTGAACATTAGAACCATCATTAAAAAGGCACAACAAAGAATGTTCTTTCTGTGTCAACTCAGGAAGTTCAGACTGCACCAGAAGCTGTTGATACAGTTTTAGAGTGGAATTATTGAGTCTGTCATTTGTACATCTAGTCAGTAACCAAACAGGACAGATACAGACTCTGATAGTTAAGACTGCAGAAAGAACAATTGCAACCAGCCTGTCTTCAATGGAAGACCTGTATATTGTGCAGGTGAGGAGGAAGGCTGAAAAAATAACTACAGACCCCCTCATATCCTGGACAGAAACTGTTTCAACAGTGTATTGAATGGGATGGCATTATAGTGCATTGCAGGCCAAAACAACTAGACACAAGGACAATTTTTCCCCTCATGCCATCACTCTGCTGAACACCTTACTTTCAAAGTGATGTCTAATATCTATGCATATTTACCTATGTAGTATGGCTGTAGTATTATTATTTATCCTTCTTAACTTGTTTACTAGCCCCTCTTGTTGTGATGATGATGAAGATGATTATCATTATCATTCTGTGTCTTTGCATGTACACTGAAAGCTTCTGCACCCGAGACAAATTCCTTCTGTGTCTAATCATTCTTGGCCAAATGAAATATTCAATTCCATTCAAAATATTATTAAAAGATAATCTGAAGCATAAACTACCCAACCCACTTTGGTCTAGGCTGGTAAATTATGTTTTAGGTTGTATTCCTTTAACTGTTGTACTCCACCTCCATTGAGTTGGGCTAAAACTTTCCACAGTTAGTATGGAATGAGGAAATGATGCTGTTTAAATGTTTGAGCTCCAAATATACAAGGCGTTTATGCATCACTAGTAGCAAACATAGTACATAGTTTCTCTTCTGGCCCAGGAGGTATACAAAGAGGAAACACAATTGTTTTCCCTTCTTATTGCCTTGTAGAAAGACAAGGGCAATGGCGTTCCTTTTTACCTCTCCTTTTTTGGTAAATGCAAAATTATTTCTGTCTTTCAAAAAAATTGTAACTTGTAAAGTCAAGGGTAGGGTATGTGGATGAACATTGTATATGTTAAAAGTGCAGCACAGACAAGCAAAAATTCTATGACTTATAAATGTTACCATCCCAGAGGATAGGTTAACATTTTCATTAACAGCTGCGTCCTATTTTAACCTATTAAAAAAAAAAAGGCCATGAAATAAACCTAACACATCTCATAAATTTGACAGAGGACTTTTAGAGAGAGGGATGAAAGAAGGGAGAGCAAAGACAGACAGACAGAAAGACAAACAGATTGAATGACAAATAGAACAGGTATCCCCTGTTATGTAAAACTGCTATAAAGACACAGCTCAAATGTCCCCTGAAGACCTAAGGAGGAAGAAAGAAGTCCATATCCAATTACAAAGGGCTGCATATTAGCTATTAATTAAAGTAATGCCGTAAAATATGTGCTTCTTGTCTTTCACAGGTGAATAATTCTCATTTTTAAGTGCGTAGAATTAGAAACTTACCTGAGGCATCTCAAGATTATTTAGATAAGATTGAATTCAGTGGACAACCTCTTCTCCCATGATCAAACATATTTGTTAGAAAATTAGTTGAAATATTTCTAGACCACTTGCCATGCCATTATTCCTCCAGGCATTGCAGAACAAGTAAGTACATTGTATATATTTTAAAAAGCAATCCAAACAAAGAAAGCCATGGAAAGAAATTAAAATACATTAACACCTATAAAACCTATGGCCATAATTGTAGTGGCATAATAATAAATGATGAATGCCAATTTTAACCAACCAATATAAAACAGTTTATTTTCTTTTTTTGTACATTACATTTCACTTGAGGCTCTTTCACACAACCAGGGTCCCCAGAATTCTCTTATTATGCCCTACAAATGCTTTCACTGCCACAGGTGGAATAGCAAATCCATTGTTTAAATCCATCAGGTAGAATGGTGGAATTGTAACAAGGTACAATGTTGTAATGTTATTATCTTTATCCATTAAATATGAAACTCAAGTCTACTGAACATTCAAAAATGCATCACAAATACCATTGATTGGTGCTAATGGTTGATACAGGTTGCTGCCAGCATCCTAGGTATCTACCAAGTATCAACCAACAAGGTACAATGTTGTATTATTATTATTATTATTATTATTATTATTATTATTATTAGTAATAATAGCAATAATAATAATTGGCTGCAATCCCAAAACAACTGGAGCTCCACTTGAACAGCATAGGCATTGACAAATTGGCCATCAGTCAATTGCAGAAGGCGGCTTTACTTGGAACAGCTTCCATCCTGCAACGATACCTCAAACATCCAGATTTGCCTATCCCAGGTCCCTGGTAAGGACTCAATAGGTAGACAAAAACACCAAACCCAGTCTGAATATCTGGCTGACTGTGCAATGATCAATAATAAATTTCAGGAGGAAACAAAGAGATCTGAAACCAGGGAGGAAAGTTCAGGATAGAGTTCCCTGCCAATAGAAATGTTCTACTCTGCAGATACAGAGGAGAGATTGCACTGATATCAAGGACAGTGTCCCCTCTGAAAACTTTTTTAATGATCATTTTAAAACTACAAAAATGTAACTTAGATCCAAAAAGTGCCAAGTATTTAATTGAGCCCTAAGCCAATAATAATAAAAAAACCTTGGAATGTCATGGAGATCAAACATTCTAAGGGCAAGCTATACTGAAGGAGAAGTTTCAAAATAATTCTCAAGCTACTTCTTTTTTCAGAGCATGCTAAGGAAGTAGTATTTAGGCCAGGTTTCCCAGCTAAAGTTTAAATTAATGATTTTAAATTTTGTATTTAAACCTCCAACACTGGAGGTTTTAAAGAACAGATTGGACAACCAATTGTCTGAAATGGTACATGGGGTTTCCTGCTTGAGAAGGGGGTTGGACTAGAAGACCTTCAAGGTCCCTTCCAATTCTGTTATTCTGTTAAATTATTGATTTGAATTTAAATTTTAGCAGGGAAACTAACTGTTTGGTTGATTAAATGTCATACAGTATAGTCATTTTTTACTTCTAGCAACCATGTAGACAGATTTTCTCCATGCTGATTTTTTCTTACTTGTTTTTACTTGCCTTACATGTTTTTTCAAGTCTCCCAATGGCACACTCATCACTACTATAACTGAGTCCCTCCTAGTCATCCTCTTCTACTTCTTCCTTCTACCTTTCCCAGCAACAGAGCCTTTCGAGACAGCTGGAATGTGTCCAAATAGGAATTTGAGGCTGGTTATTTGTACTTGGATGAGAACACTGGATTGATTTGTTTGATGATCCATTGGACAATCAAGTGGGCAAGTTAGCTGACATTGAAAAAAGCTGGACAGAGTCAGACCTGGTTAGTACCTGAATGGGAGACTACCAGAATGTCCAAGTATAAGGTGACCAGATTTTAACATTGGTAAAGAGGGACATTGTGGGCGTGGCTTATTTTGTGGGTGTGGCTAACTGGTCATGTGACTGGGTGGGCGTGGCTAGCTGGTCATGTGACCGGGTGGCCATGGCTATGTGTATAGGGTAAGGTGAACAGATTTTAACATTGGTAAGAAGGACACCATTGTGGGCGTGGCTTATTGTGTGGGCGTGGCTTGGAGGCCATGTGACTGGGTGGGCGTGGCTAGCTGGTCATGTGACCCGGTGGCCATGGCTATGTGTATAGGGACTACTCAGAGGGCTGAAAAGTCATTTCTGACAGGTCTTCACACTTTTGACTGGTCCTCACACTTATGACCATCCTCACATTTATGCCCGTGCAGCATTCTTAACAACCATGTCACTCATTTCACAACTGCTTCTCTTCACCATGGTGACAAGATAGGGCAAAAATGTAAAATGTGAGGACAGTCGTAAGTTCGAGGACTGGTCAAAAGCCCTCTGAGTAGTCCATATGCATTAAAGGATACAGTAATAGAGAGGGATGAAGGAAGGGAAGGGAAATTAGAGTAGGAGTGAGGGTAAGAGAGGGAGGAAGAGAGGAGGCGAAGGAGAAAGGAAGAGGAAGTAGGGAGGAGAAGAAGAGGGTGGGGGGAAGAGAAAGTAAGAAGGAAAGAAAAGTGAGAGATGGTAGGTTTGAGGAGAAAGATTGCTGTACAATAAAAAAGATGAAAGGGAAGAAAGGCAACCCCAAACAAATATAAAGATATTAAGATAAAGAATGAATTGTTAAACTTTAAAGAATAAAAGAGAACAAATATGAATAAATAGCAATAATTAGAAACACACATACAAACATACAATGTATTTTCTTTGAACAGAATATTTGGCTGGTTCACAAATTTAAACAGTGTTTAGTCATTTCAATTAAATTTACAATTTCTATATTTTCTTTTTGCCATATTTATTCCTCATCTATTTTTTTAAAAAAACAATATTACCCTTCATCCTCATCTCTAAACTTAATCAAATTCAATTTTTCCCTTCTATTCTATATTATACCCCTTCCCATTGTCATCTATTTTTATATCCATCCTCACATTGGTTAATTATGTAATTATGTAATACAGTTGTTTAATACAAATTCAACATTTTAATATAAATCAATTAGTTATATAACTATCTTTTTTGTATATTAATCAATATGAACATGAATATTCCAATTATTTCCATGCAATCCAATTTCTTACAAATCAATTAATTATATTTACCAATAATAATAAACCAAATAATTTCCCCCATATATTCCTCCAAACCACAACTTAACCATTTCTGCTTTCAACACAGTATACAATTAATAGTATCTCAATTATTACAATTCCCTAGTTAAAAAGAGCTTTTTTTTCTTTTGTGTTTTAAAATCTTGAATCTAAAATCTTGAATTTAAAATCTCTTTTGCCCTAAATAATTTCCCTTTGTTTGCACATACCTTTTTTGGTGAGGAAAAGGAAAATAAATCTGCTGCCTAATTTTCCAACGTTGCAAGCAAACAGCAAAGCCAACAGCCTGTTTTACTTTCAGTTTCGTTTTGAGCTTGGTTTGCACAAAGAGGAAAAAAAACTGCTGAGCAATTTAGCAAGAGCAGAGCCCTGCGCAAATCAGCTGAGAGGGGGAAGCCGAGCTAATCAACGTAGGGCGGCCCTTTGAAGCCCCGCGGCAAGAGTTTAAACAGGTTTTTTCCCTCTAGCCATCAGCGGGGACTCAGGAGGCAGCCAGGACTCAGGAGGCAGAATGAAAAATCGGGACTTTTTTTAAAACGCCGCGGGACGCGGGACAAATTGCTCAAAAGCGGGACTGTCCCGCCAAAAGCGGGACGTCTGATCACCTTATCCAAGTATAAAGGCTAGACTATTTTAAGATTTAAGACTATTTTAAAAGGTAGGAAAGGCAGTTTGTTAAAAATGTCCTGTTCCAAATTTTATTTTGAAAGGTAATTCCCAAATCTAACTTGGCCTAAAGGAAAACCATAACATTTAACTTAAAAGTCTTGGAATTTATATCCAAGGAAAATGTGTAAGAAAAAAATATGAAAGATAAATAAATAAATTGTCAGTGTATGAAAGTTCAGACTGGAAGAGACATGGCAACAAGGTCAGCCAATGAGGGCTGTTTACTGATTCAGACAGCAAGGAGCCTGGGCGTGGCTTAGCTCAAATGTTTTGTATATAGGAGAAGTTCTATCTCTCCTCTCCGCCACCTGTGTTTGTACCTATTTACAATCTCTTCTCTCTACCATGTTGGAAAAAACAGAATGGGTATGCCTTATGTGTTATTATGTATATAAAAAAGTTTTGAATCCTGCTGAATTGTCTGATTGTGTGTGCTGCAACAAACTCTGACATAAATAAATAAATAAATAAATAAATAAATAAATAAATACTTCTAAAGCTGCAGTTGATTTTATCCATCCATGTATTTCTCAAGCACCCAAATACGGGCACATCAGTAATTGGTTAAATTTCCTATTCAAGTTTATCTGATTATAAATAAACATGAACTTGATCCTCTTCAAGTACATCTGATTATCTTATTTATTATTCTAATTTTTATACAGCTGTTCTGTCAACTGGACCTCAAGCAATCATAGTCAGATATAATTGATTATACTTCATAAGATATAAGAAGCAATTACAATATGATTATGTTTTTGAAAAACATGAATGAGAATAAGATTCTTTTGAAAAACTGAGATATTTATCTTTTGACATGATCTCCCAGAATTCATACATGTTTTTACATATGATCTTGGTTATTTTTGGAAAAACTCAGGTGAAATTATCAAAATCTTGTGAGATTAACAATCATGTAAAATTCCAGTGATGTTTTGTTACCACAAGTGTAAGATTTCATGGATGAACTACCTGACTTTGTATGGGCTCAGATGGGACATGAGGTTTTGGATTATTGGATGGGAGACTTCTGGTGTATCCCAAGTTTAGGGCAAATGGAAAGTTGATGAAGTAATCCTGTGGAAGCCACTGGGAGGCCACTTCTACATCAATTCCAAGAAAAGTAAATGGAAGTGTTATGAAGTCACCAGGAACCAAGCTTCATTTGATGCTTAATCTTAATTGTTGGGGATTTCAAAGTCTACCCGAAATCATAGCTGGTACCTTACAGATAATAAACCTATCCAGTCTTGGATGTGAAAATAAGAACATTAATTTCCATTAAACCTTTCAAACCCTAATTAATTTGAAGGACCTTAGCATCAGTTGCAGTGATCTCTATCCATTGCCTCCCCTGGGTGACCCATTGCCACCACTAAGACCCAGTGAGAATGCCCTCTTAATGACAAAAAGGGTGAGGTTTAAGTAGTAACTTTTAGGGATAGATAGAGCTTTAATATTGCTAAGTGACTTTTTTTTTTTTACTTTAGTTTCTTCTAACCTGCTTCTTCATTAAAATGTCAGGTTTTTCTTCAATGTAGCAGAATAATTCAAATTTTCAGGTGTCCTGAAGACAAAGAGAAATTACTTCAGCATTGTTTTTTTTAAAAAATAATATGTCCGTGTCCATGAAGACATAGAATCAAACAATCCTTAAGTGTATTATTTCAGAAAGGAATGAAGAAGATACAGCATAATAAATATGAAATTTAAATAAATTTGGCCAATCATCGTAGTCAGCATCACCATCATGTTTTTACCACTACCCCATAGGATGAGATAAATGGATGGCCTTAAACATTATATAATTCCATAAATAGTACACTATCAAAATACAATTCATTTGCACATCTCTTCTAGGAGATTCCATATTTTCAATTAATATTAACAACGTTAATATTGTTTCAGTTAAATGCTAATAGAAATGCTTCCACCAGTGTCAGTTGGTAGGACATATATTTAAAATCTAAAATGACATAACAGATTTTCAAAAGCTTTTCTTTAAATTACAAATAAGTCAGTAGTGCTAACTACTGTACTATAGCAGTAGTGTTATAGTATGGCAGTAGTGCTATAGCAGTATATATGTACTATACTGCTATATATGTATACTGCTATATATATAGCAGTATGTACTATTGCAGTAGTGCTATATTAATTGAAATGGCTTTGCAAAAGTTAATAACTTGACTCTAGAATAGCATATTCATACATTTGGCAAAACGGGGAGTGACCATGTACCTTTAACCAATGCAACCTACATTCTGAATATAATTATTTCCATTTTCAGCCAGATTTTTTGCTTTGGAGAAAAAGATGAGCTCCACTATCTGAAATACCTGGCTAATTCTTAATTTTTTTCAACCTTACCAGGTAGACCCAAAGGTACTTGAAGACAAAAAGCAAAATGTCTTCAAGGAAAAAGAAGTCCAGTTGCCTTTTGAAAAAGCACTTTTGGGACAACTATGACCTGGATGACTGAAAATATCCATAGACACTTACCAGGTAGACCTGACAGGAAACATGATCAAATAAAGTGATTCTACTTTATTGTAAAGCTACATTAACAGAATCTTCAAGTATAATTCTCCCACTTTCCCCACTGCACCTTTGGAAACTAGGGAGGGTCTATTCTAAATCTCTTGCCCTTATCCATTATTGAACTACAGGCTATACTGGTATTATCTGACTGATCTTTAGGTAGTATCTTTTCTTCCTAACTCCCAAGGTCTTTTCCACATACTATTACATATTTTGTACAGGTTGATTTTATCTCTGCTAGATTATGAAGATCTCCACAGACTTTTGCTGAGGACTTTTCAATCTAGCCTCCATGGACCTCTGTATTCAAGCTTTACATTCTGGCTTGTTCAAACAAGCTCTTTTGTGCCCACAATTTGGAGCCCATACTGCAGGAAACATAGACATGAATAGACTTTAGCTCATTAAAGGCAAAAGATGCTACATGGAAGCATCAGCTAAACTGAATTACAACAGGAGAGGGTTTTATATTTTTATAAATATCTGAGTTGACAGTTATTTGAACAATATTAAACTTTTTTCTAATGGGATGAAGGGAGAATGCTTTGTAGCTTTCTCATATTTCATCAATATCAACTTCATTCATTCATTCATTCATTCATTTTATATGGCCATCTATTTCAAACATATATATGGGCAGATAACAGAGAATAAAAACAAGACAAAAGCATTACAAAAACCAATAACAGATATAGGACATAAAGGGAAAAAATCCAGCCAACACTATTACCATAACCAAGCTTCAACCACATACTCCTGGTCCTAGGCTCAGTAACAAATCTAGATTTTTAAGGCTTTATAGAAAGCCAGCAAGGTTGATGCAAATCTAATTTTCGTTTTCAGCATAGCTTGATTAGCACAAGGAAAAAAAAAATCTGCAATTTACCTCCTTGCAGGAAGCAGCAGAGGCCTGCGCAAAGCAACTGAGAGCAAAACAGCTGAGAGTTGAGTGGCCGATAAAATCAACTTGTGCTAATTAGGCTATGCTGAAGTTGAAAGGAACTGTTTCTTCTTGCTGTTTGCTGCAAGGAGGTAACTGCTGGGAGGCAGAGGCCAAAGGCTGGGGGCCAGTGAGTGGGTGGGGCTACATTCGGTGTATAAGACGCATCTAAATTTTCACCCCTTTTTAGGGGAGAAAAAGGTGTGTCTTATACTCCAAAAAATACAATATTTTTGCTTTATTCTACTTTTTACCTTTCTCCAAAACATGAAGCCAAAAAGCAGGGTTAGGAGTAAGAAAAAAGCAGGGAAAGTTGGCTATAAGCATAGATAAACTTTTTACTGAAAAAGAAAGAAACTAGGCTCACAGTTTCTCTCCTAAAAAGGAAAATATTGAGAAATTAATCTCTTTATATACTTCTGTCATTTTATCATTGGAGATAGCATGGCTCTTTTGAAAGATTTCCAGAAAACAGGACTGCCTTTGAGATGATCTATAGTATTTTTACAGTTTAAATGCTGTTCTGGGGAGGAGAAGAATTAAACATAACAATTTTGGTAAGTAAACTGAAGTCCACTGCTATCGGTAGGATTAGATTTAATTTGTTTCAATAAATCTTTGAGGACCAACAACAACATAAGTTGGTTTTCCTCAGAGTCAGTGTCAAATCTGTCATTTTAATGGCTTTTCCTGAGGCTATTCCAAAATTTTAGAGAGGAAAGCTGGTAACAAAAAAGAAGCATGATCTATAAACATGGAATATTTTTTAAAAATGACAATTTCATTATATTTAATTCTGTGTTGAATTATGCCTGCATTTCACTTTTCCTGTGTAGGAAGTTAGCACCTACCCTAGGAAAATGAGATATTTTAGGAAATATTAAAAGGGCAGAATATTTCCCCTAAAAGGGAGGCAGAAACTCAGTCCCCATCACCACTTTTGTCAATGGGCCATTAAGGCCTGGGTCAGTCTGTTCTACATGACAAAGATCTACCTCCTCCAAGCAAAGCCATAATAGGAATTGCCCAAAGCCCCTTCATTACTTCATCACCCCAGCAAGTCTCAACCAAGCTTGGGACTCAACTCACAACCTCCAGAGTTACCCCTGCATAGCCCCATGGGAGTCTGACAACCAATCAGAATACAAGCTCAAATTCAAAGCCCAAAAGAGGGTATAAATCTCTCTCTCTCTCTCTCACCCATGTGCCATTTTGCCCAGGGCCTCAAAACAATGTGGTTCTGTCCACCATTAAACCACTTTTCAAGCAGTCTCCATGTTTCCAGTGTCTTACTCTCCATTTGGAACTGAACCCAGATGGACATTTCTTCCAACACCTGGTTTTCCTCTGCTCCTTCTGAAAGAGGGATCTGTTTTTTTACCTCATTCTCAGGGGTCTTGAGAATTCCTTCAGACTTTCCTTAGGTGGTGCTTTCTGAGTATTGCAAAATAGTTGAAGGATGGTATATTTTGTTTCATATTTTCATTATCTTCTACCTCCAGGTTTGCTGAGCTGAAAAGCAAATAATTTTAGAGGACTTCATCCTTGATATTTTTCCTTGGATTTAACTTAAGAATTAAATGCAGGAGTATGAAGGCTGTAATTCAGGTACTCCTCAAAGTATGACCATACTGGAAAACTGTGATCATTAAGTGAACCCATTGTTCACTATGGCATGTTTTTGCCAAAAACAGGAAATAAATGGCAGTTTTCAGCAAAAACATTGTAAATCATGGTCAGGTCATGTGACTGTGGGATATTGCAAAAGCTGTAAATGGGAACAGGTTGCCAAATGTGGATTGTGTGTGTGGCTGTTGGAATGTTGGAACTGGGTTGTAAGTACCTTTTGGCAGGGTCCGTCATAAGTTGAGGACTACCTGTATTGCTGGACAGAAGTTTATTTAGTAAGAGGCAGAACATTCACATACATCTCTCACTCAAATCGTAACTACTATAGTAGAAATGGCAGGATTTCAACAAAATTGTCTTTGATAAGAAGAAAAAAACAAAATTATCAGACTGGATGACAATAATTGGAAATAAAAACATATTGCTTTTCTATTCTGCATATTCTATTCAGCATTATTCTTAAAATCTCCCCAATGAGATAGCAAGGCATAAACCATTTTGTCTGGCTTATCATAGATGACTGTTTGATTTCATACTGTTCTGACCTAGCTCTAAAACATGACAAACCGTCTGTAGTTACCTAATTGTTTCCTTTATTAGGAGTGCCAGCAGCCCCGACAGAGTCTCTCTATCACTCACAGCAGGCTAGCAAGTCTGTCCGGCAGGGAGATGAATAGTTGTCTGCCACACCTATTCATCTCCGACCTCTGCCTTTTATCCCCAGAACTAGGGTGGGGATTCACTATCAGCAGTAGCTCTTCTGTCCCAAGGACTGGCCCATAGATTTCCACTGCTCTCCTCTTCTCTGCCTCCTGAACATCCTCACATCAGGCACTGGACCCAGCTGTTCCTCCTCTTCTTCATCAGCCGCCTCCAGATCTGGTAGCTGTTGACTCTCCATGTGAGGGCTGATGGACCGCCCAGGCTCTGCCTCTGTCTGTATCTCTGACAGCTCCATTCCCTCTTCCCCCTTGGAGCTCTCAGATTGCCTTGATGCTGGCCCTGACTCCCACACCACCTCCTCATCTGATTTGGCTGCTGGAGGGGCCAGTGGCTGACAGGCCACAACACATACAATAAATCTTATAGACATGACATAGCTAGATAATTTGCTTTGTTGCAGTTAAGACAGAAGTCATATATTTGCAGAACACCTGTCTACAAAAGGAAAGAAAAATCAGTCACTATGTAAGAATCTTTTTCTGGGTTTAAATTCTAGAGCTTTTCCTTCTACTTCTTTAAGTAAAAAATTACATTTCTCTTCTCAGGTTCGCAAGTAGGACAAATCTGTACATAGCAGTTCTGATTAACTTGAGAACTGTTGGTTTTTACCTCATTATACTCAGTGGTAGCAAGTGACACTTTATAGAAACTTTGAAATGCTATACTAGAACAAAGCAAGGGGTTTATTCTTAAAAACTAAGTACTGTGGATTACAGTTATTTTATTCAACTTTTATCTTTTATTTATTTTCATTTTCTAGTTAGGTTGGAATTCCTCCAAAGTCTTTTGCACATTTATTCCATTGCAGACTGCAGGCAAGTCATACCTTAATTGATATGCCAATTGGGTATTTATGAAATGGGATGATGAAGGGCAAAACTGTTCTTTATGTTAGGCATAGACATTATCTGGGCCCTAGTGTTGCTTCTGGCTGCCAAAAAACTTTCAAGTTCAGTTTGAGCTTAACCTTGGAAATCCTAACAAGCCTAGATCTACCAAGTTCTGTCTGTTTTGGAAGGCAGATTAATTTTGTCACTGCACAAGGCTTTTGGAAATCTAATTTAGGTCAGCACTGGTTGCATATGCTACACACCTAAAGCAACTGGTAGCCCTAAATTGAGATAAATATTCCAGTCTGCTTTAAAAGATACAGAGCTCAAATAATTTCAAATTGTATGTCTAGAATGCTCTCATCATCAATTCTGCCCAGCATTGCTGCTTCTTATATTACTGATCCTCTACTTTTTCCTTTATCTTAACATGTTAAGGAGCCATGGTGGTGCAGTGATTAGAATGCAGTTTTGCAGGCAAACTCTCCTGACAGGGCTCAAGGCTGACTCAGCCTTCTATCCTTCCAAGGTTGGTAAAATGAGGAGCCAAACTGTTGGAGGCAATATGCTGACTCTGTAAACCACTTAGAGAGGTCTGTAAAGTGATATATAAGTCTAAGTGCTATTGCTATTGCTAATATATAATGCAGCCTTCCCCAATTGTTGGGGGCAATATGTTGACATTGTAAACTTCCCAGAAAGTGCTATAAAGCATTATGGAGCAGTATATAAATCTAAGTGCTATTGTTATGTTATATATTAATTGCCCCCTGAATGTATCTTCAATTTGCATGACCTAGTCAATCTAAAATACTCTAAAACCAAATCTGATTCAACATAGGTCATCAAGCACAATGCCATAGAGAAATTTTGAAGACTTTATATACTTTCCAGATTGCAGAAATTCTATATGTTTTATTTTTGAAAAAATATATATGAAGCATTACATTAATCAGAATAGATACTGATTTGGCCCAATAAAGAACATTTCCATCACGTCTTGCAAAAAATAACTGGACTTCTAATAAAAGACAGTTTAGCTTCTAAGGGTGTTGATTACTTAGATCATATGAAATAAAATCTTTTGCAGACTAACTACATTCTGCAAACACAATAATTGGTCTTAATTTTAAAAAAAATATCTATATTTTTATTTGGCATGAAACAAACATTAAACAAATTGTACTTTATTTTCTACTGACTGGCTGTAAACTGGGATAAATACAATTGGACAATGGACTAAAGTAAGAGTTAAGATTGGCAACCAAGTTTCCCACATAAAAGGCGTATCAGATGTAATAACATATCTTAGCTGAAAGAAAGCTGAGGATCTCAATTGCCAACAAAATGCATCTGTCACTTAAGAAGACAGGTATGCAAAACCTATTACCATATTTCTATCATATGTGACAGATCTGAAAATTCACAATGTGGGGAAGTTTTATCAGGAAGAATTTTCAATTTGTTATTGAGAAAGAAGGCAATAAGCTTCTTTTTACTGTTAATAGCCACAGAATGCAAAACTTAATGGAGGAAATTTCCTTCAGGCTAAATTCTCTCACCCCTCCCTTAGCACTTTTTGTTCTTTCTTCACCAACTGGCTAAAAAGATTGGCAACTATTTTATCCATCACATATGTTATATTTTGAACACAGAAAGGTTCAAAATGTTTCTGATGTCATCTGCCAATATACAAAGCACGAATAGAATGCAATATAGAAATGAGAAACTTCATCAACATCAGCGCTTCTAAATCAAATTGGAATATACTTGAAGTTGTAGGATTTTGTCTTTGTTTGTTTTTAAAAGATCCAACATGTTCTGAGATGAACATGAATACTCTCAATCTGTGAGTGTTTCATTTCTTCTGTTAAATATTTTCTTTTCCTCTTTTGTGTAGGACAATAGGAAACATTTTTTTTAAATGTCATCTTAAATGAATGAACTTTGTAAACACCTTTCTGTGTAGCAAATATATTTTGTCTATTGGTTACAATAATTCATTCAACAGTAATGATTATTTCTGCATTTATGGGGTGACAGACACAATAGAACCAATATGTTTTTGCTGGTTTCTGTGAGCCAAGTTTCAGTGCAGAAGCTCTTGTACGTGTAAACTTGCATCTCATTGGGCACTGCTTGTTTGTATTAGCCAGACTTTATCAAGTAGTTGACAAAAAAGAAACAAAATAAAACCACTTGGTGAGTACATTAAAAGGTTATTGGTCCCAGATAGCTTGGTATTCATCTAGAATGGGAAATGGCTGAATTATTCATTAAAATATGTAAATTATCTCTAAACCCAGCCTATTTAAAAAGATAACCAATGAATTAGCAGTTTAAAAGAAAATGTTATCAGTTCAAATTAAAATGATCTGTCAGCCATGCATCTGTCCCAGAACCCTGTAGGAGAGAATTTTACCAACTAAAACTTTGTATTAGTATTTCTAAAGACAAATTAGCATGATTCTATGTGAGGCAACCAATCTTCATCCAATTAACATTCCTGACTTCTTTAGGATACCAAGAAGCTGTCTTCCAACATGCTCGCCATCTCCAACCTGATGCTTTCTAATAGCTCCCAGATTTCTACTGACCAACACATGAAGAGAGAATTGGGGAATATATTATACATATTATATATTATATTATATTATATTATATTATATTATATTATATTATATTATATTATATTATATTATATTATATTATATTATATTATATTAGCATTATATATTAGCAATAGCAATAGTACTTAGACTTATATACCGCTTTACAGCTCTCTCTAAGCAGTTTACAGAGTCAGCATATTGTCCCCAACAAGGCTGAGTCAATTTTGAGCCTGGTGAGATTTGAATTGCCAAATTGCAGGCAGCCGGCAGTCAGCAGAAGTAACCTGCAGTACTGTACTCTAAGCACTGTACCACTTCTATTTTAATCAGAAGCAATTGGCATTTAACCCACTAATCTCACTCTTTCTTCAATGGTGGTCCTTATTGGTTAAACGAGGGAAGAACTCTTAAGAATTGCAATAGTAGTGATCAGTAATGCCTCATTTAAACATGAATGGCATTCTTTAATGCAACACCAGGGTCATCTATGAGGAGAAGGAAGACAGACAAACAGATGAAAGCAGGATTGTGGAATCAAAATACAGCACCATCCTTCTTTTATGTGGGACACATTGCATGCATACCCCAAGGGCATAGAGCTTATAACATGAATCTATGACCCTGCTTTGGACATTTTCCAGTAGTCATTTGTGACAACGTTATGAAAGCTCAATAAATTAGGAAAGAAATAATTCTCAGCTAGTCTTAAATTTCAAAATGAAAGAGAACGATCTGAAATACTCCCAGAGACAATTAGAATGCCAGATGAGTCTGTTCAAGCAACATTTTGTCAAGATATGAGAAGTGGTAAGCAGTTGCTCACCTCTGAACATTCAGTCTCTGTGTGAATTTAAATTAACATCTCCATAGAAAGATAGCATCTGAAAAGGCTTATACTAAAGAAAATTCTTTTTAAAATCAGTTTTGCTGGTTAGCCATGGGCAACTGTGGTTCGCTTGCTTTTAACTTAATCAGAATTTAGACTACAGATGCGATATGATGAGAGACCCACTGTTAACCAACAGTTATATCCTGATTCCTGTCATCTTGTGACAAGTAAGATGGAAAGTGGCAGTAGTTAATCTTTTTTAAAAAAAATATTTATAATGCAAAGAACTTAAAGCAAATTCAAAAGGTTTATAAAATGTGTTAGGTGGTTTCTTTTTCTATTTTTTGTCCCCTAAATTCGTTTTCTTCCCTAAAAAAAAGTGTGGGAGAGATTCTGCAAGCCAAAATGTTTTAATTTGATTATTGTATTTCTTTTAAAATATTTATGAATTGATACACACACACAAAAGCTTATAAAGTAAAACCTGAATGATGAATTTTGCAATTCTAAAGCATGAACTAAATAGTATTTGCTCTGGTCAGAATGACAAAAATCGTGAACAGATATCAAAAGCATTACTTAGATTCGTGCTTGGTTTATTTTTGAACTTACTAACTGCAGACAGTTCTATAATAATGTAAATGCTAAAGTATTACATTATTCTATTCAATAAAGTTGTGCTGAATAGAATTATCACCTTGAAATTACAGGGTAAATCTCCCTATACAAAAACAGATTCAAGACAAATTAAGAGTGTGGGCCAGGTCACTATGATTGTTAATTAGTGATAATGGAAATACAATTAGCATAATGAGTTCCAATTACGGGATATGGAGAAATATGAGGATACTAGTTTCATAAATCTTGCTTCTAAGAAAAATAAAATGCATCAGATTTAACAAAGCATGACCTTCTCCTCAGTATAAAGCTTTACCTTTTGATGAAGCTAAATTGGTCTTATGACCAATTGGGTGCACTGAGCGAAGAGAGATGCAACAGAATGGATTTAGTATGTCTGATAGCTGAGCAGTTCCTGTATTAGCTTGGCTTTTGGTTCAAGTTTCCTTAAAAAAATTGCCATCTGTTTCTCCAATTTGGGGCAAACAACAAAAGAGAAAAATGACAGGGCATTGCATGAAAACATTATACTGACTTACAAACTCCCAAGAGAGGAAAAGGAGGAGGAGAAGAGGAAAGAGAGGAAGAGGAGGAGGAGGAGAATAAGAAGAATTGTGCAGATGAAATATTTTTTCATCTACACCATTAATCACGTTTGAATGATTGATGCAAATGTTTTAACAAGCAGAATGGGTATTTTGAGAATAATTACACAGGAATAACTCTTAATTTTGAGGGGCATTGTAGGAGTGCTTTTGAGACCATTTAGAAGCCTGACAATCTTGAAAGTCCCTTTCATGGTCAGAAAGTGCAGCATGTGGGTGAATGTGAATATGGGATATTCCTATTCCAATATCAAGATGACCTAAATGCTGGATGATTAGTTGGCCTACTTTTATCCTGAATTCAAACTGGTCCAGGGTCATGTACTCATGACCTCAAGCACAAGAAAAGGAAAAGCCAGCCATCTGTGCATTTAATAATTTGAAGTGGGTTACTATTCATGTGCAGCCTTCTGCTTAACATTCGTGAGAAAGAACAGCCACCCAGCACCATGGAGCGAGAGCTGTTAAGTCAGCCTTGAAGTTGGAATCCATTGCTTCGATTAATGGGAATGGTGGTGTTGACATGGCAATCTCGGCTTGAGTGGAAACAAAAGTCCAAATGGGTTAACAGTAGATGAACTTGGGTGACATCTGGGGAGCTGCTGCTGGGAGAAGTGGAGTTCATTACTCACCTTGGAGATTTCAAATTTAGCAATACCATGACTCCCTAAAATGAATTTCTGCAACTTCCCCCTTGAATAAAAAAGTTTCTAACATCTCTAAGAAATCGCTAATAAAATTGGATTTGAGAAGGGCAAGAAATAATCATAATATTCTACATAATTGTAAATATATTAATAAATTTACCAACTAAAAATAGTCCGTACATTTTAAAACCATATTTTAAAGCCGGACCAGATTACTTTTCCATAATTTCAGAAAGCTGGGATTTCATTTTGAAAGTGGCTATTTTCATTCACGAAGGACAGTAAGAAAAAATCAAATAAAATGAAAAGTGGATTTTTGTTTTGTTTTGTGGGATTTTTTTTTTTTAAAGCAGCTTCTTTTAACAGCTCTTAAAACGCTGCAGGTGCAAAACACTGGCAAGTTGTAAGCTACTTCTGGGACTGCTCTTCTCAGCCCAGTTGCAGGGGGATAACTATCAGGGGGCTGATTGCCCTGCTCTCTTCTTCTTAGCAAAATTTCTCTACAAAGTGAGCATCAGAGCAGGGATTTAGAGTTTATCATACAGGGATTACACCCATGGCAAAGGCAAATATGGTATCTTCCAAATCCTGAAACAATACTTGGGTTTTGCACAAGATTCTGGAACTGGAATCCTTTGGTTTTTTTCATTCAGCATATTTTTGGACCAGATTACCTTGGTGGCGCAGCGGACTAAAGTGCTGTTAAGTAGCACTTAGCTGCCAGCTGCCTGCAATTACTGCAAGTTCAAATCTCACCAGGCTCAAGGTTGACTCAGCCTTCCATCCTTTCGAGGTAGGCAAAATGAGGACCCGGATTGTGGGGGCAATAAGCTGACTTTGTATAAAAAAGAACACCGCTTGTGGGGGGGGGGCAAAAGCCCTACTAAGCAGGTATATACAAAAGTATGAAGGCTATTGCTTAATGCATTGTAACCGCCCTGAGTCTCCGGAGAAGGGCGGCATATAAATCGAACCAATAAATAAATAAATAAATAAATTTTGCATTAAACTGTTAAGACTGCCAGGGAGGAAGAAGGTGGCACTCTTTGGTGATCCTCCATTTATTTGACCCTCCACACTTTGAAAAATGCTGATGCTTATAATTGGGAAATTAAAAGGAATCTTGAGATCTTTGCTTTCTGAGAATGAAATGGTGGGCTGATCACCGGCCATAGCTAAACCAGAATACCATAATTAGAGCTTTAGTAATTCACCTACCTTTGGACTGATTCATGTATGTATGTATGTATGTGTGTGTGTGTGTATGTGTGTATGTGTATGTGTATATCAGTGGTGGGATTCAAGTAATTTAACAACCAGTTCTCTGCCCTAATGATTTCTTCCAACAACCAGTTTGCCAAACTGCTCAAAAAGTTAACAACCAGTTCTCCAGAAGTGGTGTGAACTGGCTGAATCCCACCACTGATGTATATGTATATGTATATGTATATGTATATGTATATGTATATGTATATGTATATGTATATGTATATGTATATGTATATGTATATGTATATGTATATGTATATGTATATATATTAAGTGTTTTTCTATCGAGAAACCTGGTCTACCCCAGCATGTGATGTGGGAGGGAGCATACTGCATCCCTTTATCTTGCATCTTTATCAGCAGTTTTATATATATAATTTATATTTTGCTGATAAAGAAATAAAGGGAGAGTAGTATAGATCTAGTTCAAGCGATTTAGCTCTCATCAGCTAGTCATACCGTTACTTGGATTCGAACTTGGGCTGCCTGCATGTTAGGCAGTTGTATTAACCTCTGAGCCACAATTTCCCCTCCCTTCATCAACTTGAGCCAGGGGAGAGATTAAGTGTTTTTCTATTGAGACACCTGATCTATCCCAACATGTGGGAGGGGGCATTCTGCTCCCTTTCATCTTTTCAGCTCCAATCCAGGAGCCCTCAAGCAGTCGCATTCACGACAAACCATTTTATACCAAATTTATATTTTGCTGATAAAGAAATAAAGGGAGACTAGTATAGATCTATTTCAAGCTATTTAGTTCTCATCAGCTAGCCATACCCTTACCTGGATTCGAACTTGGGCTGCCTGCATGTTAGGCAGTTATATTAACCTCTGAGCCACAAGTTCTCCTCCCTTCATCAGCTTGAGCCAGGGGAGAGATTAAGTGTTTTTCTATCGAGAATATACATATATACATACACAGGGGTGAAATCCAGCAGGTTCTAACAGGTTCTGGAGAACCGGTAGCGGAAATTTTGAGCAGTTCGGAGAACCAGCAACTAACACCTCTGGCTGGCCCCAGAGTGGGGTGGGAATGGGGATTTTGCAGTATCCTTCCCCTGGAGTGGGGTGGGAATGGAGATTTTGCAATATCCTTCCCCTGCCATGCCCACCAAGCCACACTCACAGAACCGGTAGGGAAACTTTTTGGATTTCACCCCTGTATATATATATATAATTATTACACCCCCAAATGTTATTTAAGTTATACTTTCATTATGGTTAAACTTCTGGAAACAATACTGCAATATTTACATTTTCAACACACATAAATCAAGTAATATCATCCAAGAGTCTGCATGGCAAATTCCTAAAATGTCACTCTTTTTGGCCTTTCCTCTAAATCAGGATAGAAAACTAATATGTTAAGGTGGTTAAAATGTTGGTCAGAGTCTGGGAACACCCAGTATATGGTTTATCCTGGATGATTCTAACCCGGCTTATCTCACAGGGTTGTTATTGTAGGAGAGAACAGAAAGTAGTAGTATTTTCTACTATACTAAGCTCTTGAAGGGAAAAAAAAATGTTGAGAAGTCAATCAATCAAATAAATAAATGAGCTAATTGAAATGTTATGGCTTTCTTATGGAAATCTTTAAAATCACTGTATTTGTGTTCACAGTAAACCTTGAATGACATTCAAATAAAAAGAAATAGATAAAGTAATTAGTAGCACATGAAAATAACTTTTGTTAAGAATGTCAACTGGAGGAAGAATGCAAAGAAATCTAGGAAAAAAGAATCTAGCAATGTAGGACTAATATAATAGCTCTATTTCTCAATTAACTTTAGATGGGGAGATTTTTGAAGACAGGTCAAAGATTAATATAACCATATTTGCATATTCCCATTATTGATATTTCTATTATTGCCCTTTCTAAACAATATAGGAATAATATAGACAAATATAGAAAGAAAAAAAGAAAGAAAAAAAAATAGAAAGAAAGAAAAAAAATCACAATTGAGCCCAAAATTTATGTTGCTAAGTGAAACATCTGTTAAGTGAGCTTTGCCCCATTTTATGACCTTTCTTGCTACAGTTGTTAAGTGAATCATTGCAATTGTTAAGTTAGTAATGTTGTTATTAAGCAAATATGGCTTTCCTATTGACTTTGCTTGTCAGAAGGTCCAAAAGGAGATTGCGTGACCCCGGGACACTGCAACCGTCATAAATATGAACCAGTTTCCAAGCACCCGAATTTTGATGATGTGACCATGGGAATGTTGCAATGGTCGTAAGTGTGAAAAACTGGCATGAGTCACTTTTTTCAGTGCCATTATCATTAAACAAACTGTTGTAAGTCAAGGACTACCTGTAGTACTAACAAGGAAAAATAGCAGAAATTATGCGACTTTGGCCAACCATTAAAAAAAAAATCAGAAATATTAAGCATAATAATTGACCCTCAGAAATTCTGTGAAAGCCATATAAGAACACAAAATGCATATTTATTCTCAAAACAAAATGGCCTGAACCACATGCATCGGAGTGTAATGGTTGAAAAAGGAAGGAAGGAAGGAAGGAAGGAAGGAAGGAAGGAAAAATTAAGAAACCACATTAGCTTTGGACAGCAGTGTAAGAGTCAACCAAATCCACATGCATCTAATAGAGATGTCTATTTTCTTAGACATTTAACTTTACTTTTCCAACATAATGCTAGGCTCTGGGACCTAAAGTGTCCTTTAAGTTTTTAATCTTAATCATATTATTGTTATTTTATTGCTTTAATAAATGCAGACTTAATCTGTTAAAGTGATAATTTTGCTCAGTAGTATTCTAGCATAGGAAATGAAATTCCATGTATGTTAGTTTGTTGGGCTTTACAGTGAGAAGAAAGATGAAGTCTTCTACAATGTAGCCTTGAATCACTTCATGGATGTTTTAATGTAGGTTTCTTGGCAATAATATATCACTGGCTTTTTCAATAATGTTTATTTTTAGTTCTCACTCCAGTCTATAATCCTGATATTTTCTATCCACAGATAGACCAGAACTGGTTCTGTGGTGGTGCAGTGGTTAGAAGGCTAATTCTGCTGACTGCCAGGAGTTCGATCCAGGGGTGAAATGCTCCCAGTTCGATCCGGTAGCGATGGCAGCGGGTGGTTCGGAGAACCGGTAACAAAAATCCCTGCGCCTCCCCACCATGACCAGCTGAGCCACACAATCATCAGAGGCTTTTTTTTTTTTACTTTTAAAAGCATTTTTTCTACAACCTCTTCCAACAAAAAAATACTTTTAAAAGAAAAAAAAAAGCCTCTGATGATCGCGCGGCTCAGCTGGGATTGTCAGAGGCTTTTCAAAGCATTTTTTTCTGCAACCTCTTGGCTGAAGAGGTGGTAAAAAAAAAATGCTTTGAAAAGTCTCTGACAATCCCAGCTGAGTTGCCTGATTGGCAGAGGCTTTTCAAAGCATTGGACAAATTTTACATTTCACCCCTGGTTCAATCCAAACTGGCTCAAGGTTGACTCAGCCTTCCCAGTAAAATGGTCAGTAAAATGAGGAGTCAGATTGTTGGGAGCAATATGCTGACTCTGTAAACTGCTTAGAGAGTGCTGAAAGCACTGTGAAGCGGTATATAAATCTAATTGCTATTGCTTAGTTGTGCTGATACAGTGTCAGCAAGTTGGGCTGCAATGAGCAAATTTAGCAAAATCACCAGTGGTGGTTTCTTTTTCTTTTTCTTTTTTTGCTGATCTAATGCATTACATGATTAAATTAAAATTAAATTAAATTAAAAGAATTATCAGAATATAAACCTACTATGGTAAAATGTATAACTCTTAAGAGTACAGAACTACTTGAGGGCGACAATGAAGAGCTGTGGTTTGTGTATATCTTCAGGTTGTATGGAAATAATTATTTCACACTTTCCACAGGTGAGAGTAAAACTGATCAATTCCAAAAGGAAAAAAAGAAGCAAATGCAGTGAGGCAATCGTGCAGAAAAGGTTATGACGACATTACAGTACTTCTGATTGGACGTTGGAAAAATTATTAGACAATGGCTGCTCACACCAGCAATTTTAATGGACAATTTGAGAACAGTTGTCAAATTAAATTTCTACTGCAAGTAATACTTGCTGTTGAGCATACAATTCTTTATGATTCACACATAAAAAGATGTTATCTTCATTCAATCATTTCTCACACTATTGCAACCTCTCTGAATCTCTCTCCTTCTCTCATTATATAAAAAAGCTGTCAACTAAACAGAAAAATGTTGAGATATAAATGCCGATAAACAATATAGTATATAGTCAACTTAAAATTCCTAGTAAATGGGGACACAACATGGCCAAAAGAATATAGCAGTATTTATCAACCGTGATAATTTTAAGAGGTGTGGATTTCAATTCCCAGAATTCACTAGTCAGCTGCAGAATTCTGGAAATTGAAGTCTATACAATTTTTAATTACTTTAATTGAATTTAAAACATTTATATAACCATCCATCTTTCACCACCTCTGGGCAGCCCTCAATCAAAGATTGAAAAAAAAAATTTTAAAAAAAATTTAAAAACTATATAACACAATTAGATAAAACTTTAAAAACAATGCCTTAAAACAACTGAAAAACACTGGAATATATAGAATCTTAACATCTAATGAGGGTTGGAAATACTGTATTCCATCTATCATCTGTAAACCATCAGATTAACAGAGAACACTTCATCTGGGCAAATAATATCTGATGATCAACTGCCTCTAGTCATGGTAGAATATGGCAGCCCTTGTCATTACATAGACAGTACAATATCTGAAGGTAACTTTTTTCTATTTGCGCCTTCTTATCTCATAAGAAATCTGATAATTTCTGCCAGGGAAGATTTATACATTTCTGTTGTTGTTTTTTTGTGTGTAAGAATAATATGGATTAACACTGTACAAATAAAGGCCTATGTTGTCACTCTAAAAAAGTTTCAAATGCATACTTGGTCTCTTCCATTTTGTTCTCAATACCTCTGAAATCTTAGCATATATGGTAGTTCAATTTAAATATACATTTCAATGCACCAATTATTTAGCATTCTTTGAATTGTAATTCACTTAAATAATATATTAAGCATTGATAGATTATATTGATCTAGGCTTTGCTTGAACCTATGACATTCAGCTAGCAATTGGCAAATGAACTTGAAACATTTGACCTACCAGGTGGAGCATTTGCTTATTTAGTCCAAATTGACCACCTTCATTGAGATACTTAAGTCTAATAGCTACTGTCAGCTGTTTCAAGCATCATCTGGGGAATTTTACATAGAAAAAAAATATCTCCGTTGTAACCATCAAGCATAGTATTGCCCACATATAATTTATTTAAATATTTTAAATAGTTAACCTTAGACTCATAAGCAAGCATCTTTCTCCATAATATTTTTCTATATGTCACTATCTCAGATATGTGCTTTTTGCCTAACGTCTGTTTAGAATCACTCTATGGAATTTGCTAGATGATCAAATTATTTCTGATTTACTGTTGGCTTTGCATGGCATCTTCTGAGAAATAGGATGCATGGGAAGGATTTGAAGTGCATATACTCAGGTCCATGTTTTTGTTCTCAGTTATGAAACATAGAGTGGAACTGGAAGAACTTAAAAAACAAGCCACAGTTTTATTCAATTATCCTTCATGGACTTCTAATCTCTTTGGTATCCTTTTGGGGAGAAACAGTAGGATAAACATCTGTATTTACAGAGAATTAACTATAGCACAAGAGTTGTGTTGAAGAAGAGAATGAAGCTTTTTATAAATTTCTTGCCCATCTCACTAAATCTTGTCTACTCTAGCAGTAGCTTTCCATAAACTCAAGGAAAGGATGATCAGGCCATCCACTATATAATCATTTTAAGCAAGAGTGGTAGGGATTCCATATTCAAAGTATGTGCTTTCCTATCTAAGATGAAAGGCAAAGTAAAATGTGATCAGCCTCTCAAATGGACCAGATGGGAATTATGACAAGATGAACAGATTCTATTTTATTCTAAGTCCATGTTAACAGAATCTTGCATGTCTGAAAGTACAAATCTCTCACTCTCTCTTTTTACTTCCTGATACTTTCTTTCTCTGCCCATTATTCAGTTGGGGGGTCCACCCCCCATTATCTGATCACTCCCTCGGCAGCATTTCCCCTCCATCTTTAAAGATCATTCACACATTCCATTACAAAGGAGATGGGAGAAGCATAATATTTATGCCCTCTCAGCTTTTCAGTTGTGATTCTAAAAGGACAGAACATATTTTAACAATTGTTGTTCAAGCTGTGGCACATTTAATCTGGTAATGCAAAAGTAATTGAGAAATAAATATGTCTGGTAGCCTTCTGAAATATGTGCTTGAAACAGGTGGGTTTCAAAACCCATCGCTACCGGTTCACTCGTGGGCATGTGTACACTCGCACATGCACGCAACACTTCTGCGCATGCGCAGAAGCATCCGGGCAGATGGGCGGAGCCTCCTGCCTCCACCGCTACCGGATCACCTGATTCGGCGCAAACCGGTAACAACCCACCACTGCTATGAAATTATTGATAACTTCTGCCTCTTTGGAATTCTTGGACAGATGGATGAGAAGCCAACAATGTTCTTCACATACATGCTCCTGGCCATAATTATGTGCTCTAGACATTTCGCCGTAATGGACCTTAGCATCGCTCAGCACTACAAAATCCAAGTAGAATGACTTGCACCAGCATATTCCTCTTTGCAGTATATTCTTACCCCTTAAAATTTGTTTGCAGAAGGTAACATGGCTTGTGTGGTAGATGAAGGAACATCCTATCTGCAGAACTGGATTTGAGCCACTCTTTTTGGAATGCTATTTAGAGATAACACCCAGCTTCTAACTCATAAAACATAACCATCTTGTGATGTCATAAAAACTAAGAAATGTATTGTGGCACAAATTTGTGTAAACTAAAAGGCATCTGAGGAAGTGGACTGTAGATCACAATAGCGTATCTTATTATAGATTCATTAATCTTTATGGAGTCAGTGTGCATGTGGATGCATTTACTACAAAGTAGAAAATACAGCCACCTCTTTGAACAAGTTTTATCCACTAGCTTGAAACAACTCTCTTTTCAGTTGCCTCATTACATACTTAACATGCCAGTATTATAATGAGGATGGAAAGAGCTCCATGAGATAGAACTCTGATCTAAAGGTCAGAGAAATATTTCTAATGACCCCAGAGGGCATTAACTTTAAATCCCTCCCCTTCTGCAACATTTATACTGGTGACAAGAAACAACTTTATTGAAAATTTCATAATGATCTCATTGAAGTAGAAACCAACATCTGATTTACAACACAAATGTGTGACACAATTCCTTCTGGAATTTAATTTGCTCAAAGGTTTCTTTTCAACTGCAATTATTCATACTGAACAATTTCCTGAGACCAGTTTGGAAGACAAATTCTGTCTCTCTGCCTTGTGTGTGTGTGCGCGCATATGTACATATGAAAATACATACACCATATATCACTTTTTTAAAAAATAAAATAGGAACAATGTGCAGGAAATTTCCATTGTGCTGCCTAAAATTGCTATCACAGGTTGTGTGTAGCAAATATATTGGTAATCTCCCTTGTGGCTTTTGCTCACATTCAGGTTTAATTGCCATGAACTTTGAATTCCTTTCTTAAGGTCAGTTATTACCTACTGATGGATTCTCTTCTTTTCTCTACTTAATGCCAAGTATTCATTCTAACCAAGACAGATAAGAAAAAGTAGGACATTTTTCAGTGGCATGCTTGAAGATGTTTCTTACTTCTCCTTCCAGCAGTTGAAAGGGGGTGTGATCCTTCAAATATCAAGGGGAAGGAAGGAGGGAGAGAGAGAGGGAAGGAAAGAAAGGAAGGAAGGAAGGAAGGAAGGAAGGAAGGAAGGAAGGAAGAAAGAAAGAAAGAAGGGACCTTAAAATGCACTGTATTAGTTCCATTCCAGCAGCAAACAGTCTGCAAGTGATGTAAAAAGAAGCCGCCATTTTGAAGGAAATAACCTTCACAGCCAACAGTAACACCAAGTGGGGTCACTATGTAAAACAACTGCCTTGCAGTAGCATATTAGCAAGTCTCTCTGACAAACAAGAGTGCTATTTTAGGTTTCCCAGAAGGCCAAGAGAGTTTCCTCAAGAGATTTATAAACACCTATATAATAAATGGGAGGGTGAAGTTTAAATTGTTATGAAGCATTCTCTCCTCTGGTTCCTAGATCCTCTGTGATTTAAAGAGCTGACATTTACTATGTGCAGGCCTATTATTCAGAATGACTGTTTGTCTACAGACAATATTTTAAAATGGCTTGTGCAAATGAAAAATTCTTATTAAGTCAGAAAAAACAGTTTAAGGAGGTAACACTCTCCCACTTTAGCCAGCAATAAGTCTCAATACTTTACCTTATGGGGATTTTCTTTTATAAAAAGCCGTGCATCCCATTCTCCTTTTAAAATCACAGCACTTGAAATCAGATAGATTTAGCAAAAGTAAAGGTCAAAGCAGGGATATTGGTCACTAATTCACAAACTCTCTTCTGAAAAAGTCCTTGTTTGTTTACCCTACTTTGGAGAATCAAATTGCCACTTTTTTTGAAGCTTTTGGATGGCCAAAAATTATGTATCCTTAAAGTTTGTTTAATTTTCTTATCTGTTTAAAATATTGGCAAGCCATCTTTTGTTCAAACAGATTTCCAGACAGTGTTCAGAAGACAGCTTAAGTGATGGATTGGACAAAACACGCCTTCATTGTAGAGTCACTTACTTTGTGAAGCACTTTCTTCATAGAAATATGAATGGGCCCTATTTTCTTTATGTTCAGGAAGCTCTTTAAAATTATTTTATGCCAATAAAGTTTTGGCCCTAGAGTGTTTTGGCACACAACTATTTATTTATTCATTTACAGGACTTATATAGCTGCCTATCTCATATGAGGACTCTAGGCAGCTCACAACAATTCATAAAAAACATAGTTAAAAATAAAAATACCCTTTCCCCCGGTACCAAAGCAATCATCCTTGCAGATCAACCCTCATCCTAGCCCAAAATCTGGGGGAAGGCCAGGTCTTCACAGCCCTCTGGAAGGCTAAATGGACTTGGATATCTCAGATCTCTAGTAGAAGGTTGTTCCAAAGGGCTGGGGCAGCCACTGAGAAGACTTGCTTGTAAGGTCCCATTAAATAGCAACATTTAAAGGGAGGGGATCTGGAGCATGTCCACCCTATCTAGCCTAGTAGGATGGGCAGATACCCTCAGGGAATGGCAGTCCTGAAAATAACTTGGCCCTGTGCAATGTGATAATAAGCACCTTGAATTGTATCATAGAAAGTAACTGGAAGCCAGTGCCTCTGACAGAGCAGTAGTGTTACTTGGGTGAATTGCAGGGTAGCCAAATCTGCATGAAAAGTGCCCTCCACTCCCAGTCTCCAGGTGGTATCAAAAGTGAGAAATCTAAAAGAGCTAGGATGGACATATCAACCCCATCTGGGCCCTCCAAAGGTGGTGTGCATTTTTTCCTGAAGAGAAACCCGAGCATTATTTCTGTGATTGCATTAATTCTATTCTTGAGCTCTTGATTTTTAGATATAGACATGGTAATTTGTATTGGTTTGCTCATGTATTTATGCTCTGAATTTTATAGATTGGAATGGTCTATAAATAATGTAATCAAACAAGAAAACAGATAGGAAAGACATTACAGAGCCAGCCAACTGTAAAGCAGAGTGAAGCTTCATTATCACGGAAAATCTCTAGAAAGTTAGTCTCTAAGTCAGGTAGAAACTAACTAACTAACAGAGCAATGACTGGTTCTGAGTGCATCATTTATTTTATTTATTAATCAAATATATATGGCTGTCCATATAAAATCATAGCCACAAAGATAAAAATTGATTTATAGTGCTGTTGTACATACCGGGGTACATATAGTCTATACCCCAGTGTGACAACAGGGGCGGACCGAATAAGTTCCTCCCAACTACATACTTATGCATCAATTGACATCAAAGTAAATAGATTCTGCTAAGGAGTAGACCTACCTTATGCCAAGTCAGCATGGTGTATTTCACTGAAGCATCACAACTTGGCTGATTCAGCTTCACTGGCTCCTTTACTTTGACACATGCGATTTCTGTACATTTGCAGAAAGCAGTAATCAGCCAGATAAGTGACTGATCCAATCTAGTAACTCAAAGCACTAAGCCACTTGGCAAATCAACTAGCTTGGTAGGATCTGATTACCTTCAAGTCAAATCACTCCTTCAAAGTTCTTCATAGCTCTGCCTACCTGATTAAATTCAGTTTCATGCAACTCCTTTCATTAATGATCTGAGAACATTGTAGAAGTCATCAGTCCTGCTTAAACTTTTTGCCTTCGTTGAGTCCTTAAACACATCTCAGGAACAGAGTTGTGGTGGTTAAGACAGCAGGAACTGAGAGTTCTAGTCCTGCCTTAGGCATGAAGCTAGTTAATGACAGAGTATAACAGAATAAAATAGTTGGAAGAGACCTTGGAGGTCTTCTAGTCCAATCTCTGGCTCAGCTAAGAACAATTAAGCCAGAAATGGTATACCACTTCAGACAAATGGTTGTACAACATCTTCTTAAAAACTTCCAGTGTTGGAGCATGTACAACTTCTGGAGGCAGGTTGTTCCACTGATTAATTTTCTCACTGTCGGGAAATTTCTCCTTAGTTCTAGGTTGCTTCTCTCCTTGATTAGTTTCCATCCATTGCTTCTTGTCCTATCTTTAAGTACTTTGGAGAATAGGTTGACTCCCTCTTCTTTATGGCAACCCCATAGATATTGGAAGACTGCTACCATGTACTCCCCTAGTCCTTCTTTTCATTAAACTAGACATACCCAATTCCAGCAACCATTCTTTATATGTTTTAGCCTCCAGTCTCCTGATCATCTTTGTTTCTCTTCTCTGCACTCTTTCTTGGGTTATTACTCACTCACTCTCAGCCCTAGAAAGAAGGCAATGGCAAACCTCTTTGAAAATCTTGCTAAGAAAAGTGCAGGGACTTGTCCAAGCAGTCTCCAGGAGTCAAAACTGTCTTGAAGGCATCTCCCCTCCCCCCCACAAAAAAAAGGAACAGGGAGGCAGACATAATAGTACTGTCCTCTGTGTCACCTGTCCATTCTGCTCTCTTATTGTCCAATCTTACTGTTAGAATTGCAAAGTTGGGAATAGACTCTATTTAGGGGAGTTCAAATATTGAGCAGTTCCCCATGTAATCAAGGATTCTGCTTTATCCTATTCATGCTTGTAAAGTGAATAAATGTCCCAGGCAGAACCTCCAGCATTTGTTAGAACTCAGGACAGAAATATTAGAGTCTGTTTCCTCTAATATGATCCTTTTGAGTCTATTATTTTTCAGGAGCATGCATTTTTGGCAGACTTTTTCCTAATATATATACCCTTTGGGGAAATATAATTTTCAGAGGACTGAATTTGGTTCTCACATTAGTTTGAAAGTTTTTAGATTGATAGATTCACTTTGAAACATGAACCAAACAAATTTCTTTCGCATTCCTAAATGGAAACATTTTTTTAACACAGTGGGACTTAGTTTTGAGTAGACAAACATTAGAGCAAGGAAATGAGTCTTCTCTTTTTGCTCCTTGTGATTTAGTAACATGTTTTACTCTATTTGGATGAAACAAACAATATTTCATATTCCTGCAAAGCAATCTAAGTTGCAATAAAATAATATAAAAGTAGTTCTAATTGAAGGGAACATATTCTGTTATTGAAAAGACCTGGTCTCTCCCCTCTTTTTTATTCTCTTCCTTGGGACTTTCAAGATTGTCAGGCTCCTAAATGAGATTCCCCCTCCCCCCACAACTACCTCTCTTTCACTCAAATTTCACTCAAATTTCATTTATCAAACCTTTGTCTAAGCCGAAGCTCTTCCTCCTGTCTTCCAAAGTAGTTCACAGATATCATTATGCAGCTATGGTGACTGCAGGGAAAGAGTTTTTTGTGGAGTGTCCTACAGGAAAATTCCTGGTTGCAAATTCCCAGTTATTTTCATAAACCCCAAATCCTTATCATTTCCTCAGAAGAGAAAATGGCATTTTGCCATATGGATGCCATGTTTGCAGCATCCATAAATCATGTTGTAGTTCTTGAAAGACCTTGTTTCTACTGCACATGAGAGGCTATAACTGGGCAACAGTTTCTAATGTCTGCATGCAGAATAGCAATAGCAATAGCACTTAGACTTATATACAGCTTCACAGTGCTTTATGGCCCTCTCTAAGTTGTTTACAGAGTCAGCATATTGCCCCCAACAATATGGGTCCTCATTTTACCCACCTCAAGGATGGAAGGCTGAGTTAATCTTGAGCCAATCAGAACTGAACTCTTGGCTGTGGGCAGAATTAGCCTGCAATACTGTACTCTAAAGATCAGGAAATTGTTGATGTAAAATTCTTCTGCTGGAATACTTGAACAGTTAGGACAGGTAGCGTTGTAGTAGATGGATCAATGACTTGTTTCAAAGAGGCAACTTAATATATTTTAGTAGGGTTGAGGATCCCATGGTTGCAATGCAGCTCCTGGCATCCCTCACTGCTGACCATGCTTATGTGGGATGCTCAGAATGTCTGAGAATTTTAGACATTTAACATATTGGATTCTACACACCTACTTTTTTTTTTTTGAACAAAATCAAATCCATTTCATTAACTCGTGGAGATCAATGAATGAATGCTTTATTTACTTTGAATCCTGCAATGTAAAAGATAGAATACCCAGACAATAATACAACAACATATTAAAACCAACAGTAAGAGAAAAGCAATAGAAGATCATATAATGCTACTGAAAGAGAGAGATTACCAGTTTAACTGCCGTGCCCTCATTATCTGTTGCTGCTGTCTCTATGCTGCCCTCATTGATAACAATGCCCAGACAAAGCCAACATTATTGTAACCTTTTAGTATTATGGAATACAAGAGAGAAATGGAGGGCAAGGTCTTTCAGTGTAATCGAAGCCAATCTTTAAACACATGAACCCCAAAGCTCGTGCATCTATAGAGATTGGCCTGTTTCCACTTTTATTAGTGCATAAATTAAACTCTATGGCTTAAACTCCAATCACCTATTGCTGTTCCATAACAATTTCACTCTGTTACTTAAGACCTTGGAAAAACCATAAAGGAAAAAGAAGTTGGCAGACTTTAAAAGATTTCTCACCAATTCCAAGAAATTTCAGCTTCAAAATGGAAAAAATATCTGCCGCTCTCCAAAGACAGACATAGCCTGATATATAATATTTGAAACACAGCATATGATATATTAGTCACTGACAACAGGTTGGTCAAACAATTTATGAAAACCTTTGCCTTACTTAGTGGTAGATAAACATAAAATGAAACATAATCCTTACTTAAGGACCAAGAAGCTGTATTTTGAACCAAATGTTGGTAATTATTCCTTCAACATATAATCATAATTTTATCTGTCTTGTTGGCAATCCTCTGTTTTCTCCTCACCTCATTCTTGGACATACTTTGCCTGTATTAGGCCAGTTTTACTTAATTCCCAATTCTATCTGCAACATTAAAATAAAAAAATAATGGTGTTTATTTTTTTAAAAATATCTTATAATAAATCACAACCCCTCCTCTCTAGAATTATGACTTCATTGTTTACCAGAATTCATTGCTCTACTGTGATCTCTTTTAGATTGAAAAAGACATGTCCATTTTTCCCAGGCATCTGATATTCTGATGGCAACTATTTCAAACGCATCACCAGTCCAAAAAAACCTGGATTTTACCATTTAGGCCTCTTTTTAGATGTATGCATTTGGGCAACTGTCCCTGGGCTCAGAAACTAAGTGAGGTCATGCATGGTTAGCAGTTACATGAGATTCCTCCAGGGAATATCAGCCCTGTAAATTAAATTGGGAAGTTAAAAAAAAAACAGCTCCCCCAAACAGCAAACTACTCCCATGGAGTTCCAAGAAAATTGCCTAGTGTTCTCTATAAAGTCTTCAGAAGCTGAGCTCAACTGGGTTTCAGAATTGGAGGAAAGTTCCATCTGCATTAAACCCGGGATAGCTGCAGACAAGACAACCAGTTATAAAAGATATCTCAGCCCCAGAAAGAGAGGAGGCATGGGAAGTGTTTCAGAAGAGACCCTTCCTAGTTTCCTGGAGAGTAAAAGGAAAGGAGGGAATGAAAACTTTCAGACTTACATAATTCTGTTAATGTAAACTTAAATGTAATGTAATAAAGATGGTTAGTACTCATGGTTGTCCTTCTTGTCTGGACTTTGAAGTGCTAACATCAATTTAGCAAGATTCAAAGTATTTCCCCCCTCCTCTCCTTTACTCTTCAGAAAACTAGAGAGGGTCCCTTGTAAAATGCTTTCCATGTCCCCCCCCTCCTTCTATAGATTGAGAGATCTTTTATGCAAATGGACATTCAATTTACAACTCTTCCTTCTGTCTCCCAAGGTCATTCCCACATCCCACATACCATTATACCTGATATACTTGATCAAGAAGCCTCATTCCCTAACTGCAGAGAGGCATTCATGGGAGGACTTTCTCTGTGGTGGCATTTGGCTTTGGAATGCCCTTTCCTGGAAGCCAAGTTAAGGTAGCATCATTATCTCTCTTCATTGCCAGGTGAAGATGTAAGTTTATGCTCTTGCATCTCACAGACTGTAGCCCAGACAGGCCTTTTGTTAGTGTTAATAAGTTTAATGATGATGATAATGATGATGATAATTTCTATTTAGCTTCACTGTTTTAACACGTCCATTATATGCATTAGGACCCATTACAACCTTCTTTGTCTAATGAATGAGCTGTAAATATTTTAATCCAAGATATAACATATATTCCAAGTGTTAGTGCTGTCATGGGCCCAGAGCCAAGCAGCTGTTCTGCTGAAATCCAGTTGAGGTCTGTCCCTGATGCTCCCCATATTTTATTTGTTGCTCTACTGCTTCTGTGGAAGTTCACCTTCTCCTGTGAGGGTAGGGATTCCATTACAATTACACAACTTTGCCAATGTTAAATTCCTTAATAATGAAAAAAAATTACTGAAGGCCTATGCTTGATGGGGATCTGAATTAAAAGCAGACAATATTTTAAATGATAGGTATATATCTATATACCTGGGAACTGGATGATAAAAAAAACAGGTGTACTTTATGACAGATGTTAAGATATATATGAGTCCTAAAACTAGGTGGCTCAGTGGCTAAGATGCTGAGCTTGTCGATCAGAAAGGTCGGCAGTTCGGCGGTTCAAATCCCAAGTATAGGTCTCCTGCGTGAACAGGGGGTTGGACTAGACGACCTCCAAGGTCCCTTCCAACCCTGTTATTGTTACTGTCTTCTCCTTCTATGGTAAGTTGTTTTCCTATCCCAACAAGTTGTTCCTGAAGGGTCCTTATTTGTAAATATTAGCTAATGAAGAAAAAAATATAGATGTTATTGCATTCTGAATCAGATCTCCTCTAATATAAACCAATTGCTTCCATCATCAGTATGCAATAGCTATAATCAACCTACGTCTTTGTTTTCCAACAAAGGTATACTTCCTTACTGTATTCACCCCAACATTGGAGAGGAGCAACAGCAGCATTTGTGAGGAAGAAAGGAACTGACCCAGTAACCTGTCCTGTTGTATAGTGGTAAACATTCAAAGCTTATACATGATCACAATGGAAGAGTAGGCATTACAGATTTATTTATGAAAAACCACTCATGAAATACATTGTGTACATAAAGAGGCATGTATGATTTATGTATATTTATATCATTTACAGCATCGGTGTCGACAATTAACATTTTTTAAAGTTAAGAATACTAGATCCCAAAAGCAAATGATCAGTCCAATCCAAGATGAGTCAGTAAATCTGTAACGTAGAACCGGCAAGAAAAAATCAAAGTCAAATAATAACCAAGTGCCTCTGGATCTATCATCTATTGCCATACAATTGAAAAAGAGCAAGTCCCACATATTCCAAGTTGAGAAGCAGAACAGTAATGGCATGGAAATGAGAGATTCAATTTCTGTTAAAAACCCTAGTCAGATAATGCATGCGCATACACACCCACCCGCACAAAAAAAAAAAAAAAAAACCCACACAGAGAAACATACACACACCCAATTCCCTTCTATGAAAGAGGCCATTCTTAAGATTTCTCCAATTCTGGAAATGTTTCATGTAAACTAACATGTGTAAAATTTCAGTCTCCCCTTTCCTTGTTCTAAAGTCTCCTTGTGTCTACCATTCTCACTTAATTTGTGTCTTCCCACAAAATTTACTTAGAAATCTGTTTCTAATATTAAGAGTGAACCTTCGAAAATACATGGTGTGCATGTTTGTGTCTGTCTATTTCTCTGTCTGTCTGTCTGTCTGTCTGTCTCTCTCTCTCTCTCTCTCTGTGTGTGTGTGTGTGTGTGTGTGTGTGAGAGAGAGAGAGAAAGAATCTTGGACTGTGTGAATAGGGATGTCCAAATGCATTCACATTAATATTTACATGTAAAGTTCAGGATTCAAATTTTGCAAATTGGAAGCAATGCAGTTTCTCTTCCAACTTTAGTTAAGTAACCTGTATGAAACTCCAATGCTATAATAACTATCTCGTTTCACATCAAATTCAGCAACAGCCACCTCTGAAGGCAAACAGATAGGATTTCATTGGAGATCATAATAATACTTTTGTTTTTTCCTCTCCTTTCACACATATACAAAATATCATTTATTCATCTTGGCATCTAAAAAGGATGGGGATCATTTTAAACTAAGAAAGAAGGAAATATTTAATTTTTTCAAATAATCACATTGATTAATAGGAGCGGGCGTGATGGCCTAGGCCCAATCAGGAGGCTGTGAGTTCGATCCTAGATAACAGCAATTCTTTCTCTCTCTGAGCACAAAGAGAAAATATCTGCTGTGAACTCCACTTAGGCATCAGGAAGGGCATCTGGCTAATAAATGCTCAGCTCCATTCAGTCACCCCCCAACTCCATTCCACAACAAGGGATTACAGAGTCTTTAAAAGAAAAAAAATCATATTGATCAATAGCTTAATGAATGTTTGAGACGGGAGAAGCCATTGCCTTACACCAATTCCTTTGTCCTTCCTTAGCCTTTCCTTGTCAATTTTTAATAGTGTTTTTTGAGAATGCAGAGAAGCAACCAATGGTAAACAAAACAAACTTCTGATCTGTATGAAACTCCAATGCTATAATAAGGAAATACACTGTGCTTGTATCATCAATATATGTTTTTTGATTAATATACTTGCTAGCATCTTCATTGGTGCTTATATACAATTTTCAAAGTAAGGAGGAGTCTCCATGTGATTAGGAGAAACTTAGTTGCACTGATGACCTGATCTGTATCACTATGGGAATAAGTCTGGCAAGTAGAAGGGACATATAGTAAGCTCCATACTATAAATAAAACGAATAACTCATAAGTAAGATCCTTCACTTCATATTTCTGCATTCACCTCTCAAACCTATTGGTGGTACAATCTCATTTTCTCTTGATTTATCTAATTCCTTTCACTCATAGAATATATGAAAGGGGTTGCCAGAAGAACATAGGTTACATGAAAACTATTTGAACCCCCTCCCTCCATCATCCTAAATTAACTGACTATTGGGAAAAAACTAAGGAACAGGATTAGACCGAGTTGTATAAAGCTTTGGAAAATCTCCTCTAAGATTCTTCTATTTCTTGCTGTAGGTGGCTATCACAGAATACTCTGGTGAAACCAAAGGATGCTTTTACTTAACAATTTATGGATTGCATGTTTAATTATAGCTGTAGGGATAATACATATCGTAATGATTTTTTTGCCTTTTATTTAATTTCAAACACTATCCTCTGAATGGGTTGTTACCATGATGCTTTCAGCTTTACTAGAATATTATCTAACGTTTTTGGATTTGTTTCTGGCTACCCTGAAGTTTTATTAGTCTCTTTCCAACCATTGAATCCATTTTTGGTCCAGTCATCTGAAATATATTAATGTATTCCTACTTTAAAGACTAACAGGCTCATAAATTTAATCCTATCTGTATTTGGAAAGAAAGAAAACAAATAACTTGAAGGAATACTGGATTATAGCAGTATCTTCTAAGAAGCACAGCTCTGAATTTCAACAAAGCAACTTCCCCTTGGATATTTTAAATTTTAAGTAAATTCCTTGAAAGTTGAAGAAACACACGAAAGCTTACAAATTTATAGAAACATTTTACTGGCCGGGAATCTAAATCTTTTCCAGATAAATACCCTCTTGATTTCAGGATTTCATCTTTGGTTTCTTCTGCTTTATTTGTTTTGCCCCAGCAATCTAATCTGATTCTAATTTAGGTGCATTTAATGAATCACAACAAGCAGTGCAAAAGCCCTCCCTTTTTCTGCAGATAATTTCAGACTTATTAACACTTTAATATGAAACAAGAACAGATCATTTTCTTAGAAAAACGATAAAGAGCCTTCTTCAAGCATATGCTATTTTTTTTTTTATTTACAACATTGTTTTGGAAGTCACTAATAAGGATCATCAGGGCAGAATGTAAACTTGGCACACAGATCTGGATAGGTGAGCAAACCTTTAATCAGAGAGATCTGAAATTTCTATTCCCAGTGTCACTGGCTTTGCTTTCTGTTGCACAGATGTTGCTTGACATCATCTCCAGGGGACTGAAGACAGAAGAAATCAGTTCTTTATCAGAATAACCATAGTTGGAAAGTGCTGAACTTAAATAAAATCATTATTATATAATATGTATTACCTAATATATATATTTAAATTATTTATTATTATTATTATTATTATTATTATTATTATTATTATTATTATTATTATTTAATATTTAATCTTCAATTCGATTCACAGTCTGGGACCGATAATAATGTAATGGTTCAAGTCCTAACCAAGAAGCTAAGAGCTGTTAAGGTAATGTCTGATATTTATTATTATTATTGGTTAATCTTTAGTGAGATTCACAGCCTTTGAGGCTGGTTAATAGCTCAGCAGCTCGAGTCCTAACCAAGGACCTAGGAACTGTTAAGGTATCGTCGGAGGATGTAAGCTGTTCCGAGTAAGGTGATTTTTTGTAGAGTCAAAATGTTCAAGTCCGGCAAATTTAGAATTTCTAAATAGTGGGGTAGCCCTTTGGATATTGTTCCAAGGGCTCCAATTACAATTGGGACAACACATTATTTCTTTTTCCACAGTTGCTCAACTTCAATTTGCAAGTCCCGGTACTTTGTGATTTTTTCTTGCTGCTTATCTTCAATCTGTGCATCACCAGGTTGTTTTTTTTTTAATTATTATTATTATTATTATTATTATTATTATTATTATTATTATTATTATTATTATTTATTAATTTTATTAATTAAACATGAAAGTCAACTGAACATTTAAAGATGTGTCATAAATACCATTGACTGGTACTAATGGTTGATACAGGTTGCTGTCAGCATGTTAGGTATCAACCAAGTATCTTCTTAAAATATACGATGTTCCAAGTAGCACAGTTTTTTGCAGTTCTGCTGGTATTATTGCAGGAAGCTGCAATTTCTTGATGTGTTTTGTAAAATTCTTGGACATGGTACCAAGTGCCCCAATGACAATGGGTATCACTGTTACATGTTTCACCCATAGCCTTGTAGTTTCAATGGCCAGGTCGTGATATCCTGTGATTTTTTTTCAGTTCTTTTTCTTCGACTCTGGCATCTCCTGGTACAGCAATATCAATAAACTGTATACTTCAGCCCTCGACAACCGTGATGTCTGGCGTGTTGTGTTCCAAATAATAATAATAATAATAATAATAATAATAATAATAATAATAATAATAATAATAATAATAATAAAATATATATATATATGTTTATGTAAGTGTTCACGGGTATATATGTGTGTACAGTTAATATCTTGGGTTTCTTCTTTGTTTGCCCATAAGAACCAAACCGAGAATTTCAGCCAGAAGATGACAAATGTGATTTTGTCAAAACGTCACTGCTACCCTTCTAGGGATATGTTTGCCATTACACAGGAAGAAACCCGAGATATTAACTGTACACACACACACACACACACACACACACACACACACACATATAATATAATATATAATATAATATAATTATTATCATTATCATATTATTATTATTATTATTATTATTATTATTATTATTATTATTATTATTGACAATTCAGTTAAAATCCACAGAACATGAGCATAGGAGCTACTGTGATAATAGAGCTCCATATAGCACATAATTAACAGACACATAATATCTGGTTACTAGTAATTTCCTTCTACTGTAAATGACTAAGGAAGTAATTTAATCATGTTGATCAAATGAATCCCATGAGTCTATATAACATTACACTACATTGCTCACAAAGGTAGTACCAAAAATATATTGATTAATAAGATGCTACTTAGTGAATTCATGACTCTCAGGATTGTTTTAGTATTCTTAATAATATTTAAAATACAATGGTGATATGTGTTTATACTCACTAGTTTTACTCTGGTAATAACAACTGCTTCACAGATCTTGTGTCTTTAAAAGTAAGCTCACACATCTTGTTTAGGCACAACATTTAAAACTTTCTCACAATTCTGTACTTATTTTTAAAAATGCCATAACAGTGCTAATCTAGTAAGTCATTAATTATCTACAAGCAATGTACACCCATATATCGCTAAGGGAACAAATGTAGGTGCTTTCCTATTCCCACTCCCAATGTACATTAGCTATAACATTAGTAATTCTTTTTCACCATAGCTTTTTGGTGATTTTCCTCTATTGTTTTCACTGCCCTGACTTCAATGTTAACAACGATGGTCACTCTCAATCACAATGAGCTGATACGGTTTAACACATAAAATCAAGCATTTTGTCTATCTACAGTTTGCGATACTATTTTTGCAACAACCATTTTATTCTTTCCATCATGCTTTCACATACTTGGGGAGATTTTATTTTCTTACTGTAATGATTGATGTTGGATTGTATGCCACAAATAGAATCCCCCTGAACTCCAGTTATTGATAAGCATTAAAGAGCAAGAGCGCGAGCGCATGAAAAGAAGATCAGAGATCAAGGGGTTAATGCCATTTTATGGGGTTGTAAAAGCCCTACCTCAGGAATATTGTGTTAGCAATATTCTTTGTGTAAGATGTATGTTATTAAAACAAGTAGCAGCATCTGAATTAAAGTGACAGCATGATGGATGATCGCTGAAGTGGAATTGGAGTCCTTTACAGCATTTTGGTCTAGATGTGGGAATTCTGGCTCCACATTCGTGAGCCTGGCAGACACATTGATTCGAGGCTGAAGCACATTCATAAATATGCCCCCAGAGAGGTGTGGCCTAGCTGAATTTACAAAATTATGGTCATGAATTATTTAACATTTATTTATGGGCACTATATTTAAAAAAGAAAACCAGGATTTTCAGAGGCGGATGGGCCATAGCACACACCGTGATCATTAGATAATGCAATTTCCTCCCTCCCTATGTGCCCGAGATCTATTGTGCACAACCCACAGTGATACCAAGTCCATCAGCGACAGAGAAGTAAGTCATATGTCAGGGTGCCTACTTAATATGCTGTAAAACCACAGTGCTTCAAAGATACTAGCTTTTGGCAAGAAATATTTTTCTAGCAAATAATGCTACAAATAACTAGCAACAGTTTATCTGCTCAGCTCTGGAAATTACAATTTGTCACAATTTGTCTATTTGTCACAATTACAAATTATTTAGAAAGCAAGAAATTATCAAACCAATAAACAAATTATCAAAAGAAAGAGAAGAAATAATATCCTTAGAGTTATACACCAATAAAAAGGATTTCTTTTATCTCTTCCATAAACAAAGGGGGCAGAATGAAGTCTTCTATTTAAGGTAAGAAAGGAGAAAGCTAAGGTGATAATGATCTACTCACAGTTTTGTCTATATTTGTCAAGGAATATTTGATTTAGTCTTCTTTGCCATCTGGTAGCTTATTGTCTGCTTTACAGGAAGAACAAACCCAAAAGTTCCAATCCAGAATATGAATTGCATGCAAAAAAAAAAAAAAAAAAACCACCAAACCCCTTCAGGCAAAGGAAAGGAAATTATTGGCGGAATAGATTATTTTTCCTCTTGCATTCATGTATGCACCTCCAACAAGTTTTATCTGGAATGTTGAACCTCCCAAACAGATTTAGGAGATGGACTGTGAATAAAATGAAAATGAAAACTAAGCGAAACTTTATTGTACGATGGAAATCCCACCACAAAATGTAGGATGTGGACGGTGTCAGATGCATCAAAGTCCAAGAGTCATTTGCTCCTCATTGTTCAATAAATTGCAATTCTATCAATAAGTATTAGATAGAAAGCCTATCAAATTACTTCCAACTCAACATGCTTAGGATGGCTCTATGTGCCCCATTCGTCTCAATAAGATTTATGCTCAAATAGCATTATATGGGATGGCCTTGAAAATGAATTTGTAATTGGCAGTTTATAAACTGAACAATGAATTTAAAGATTAATAAGGAAACCCAATGAGCTAAAGTTAAAAAAACAATCTTTTTTTTTCCAGTTATGGCATTTGTTTATACCTGCAAACTTTAAAGGAATAGACCGGTCATTCTTTTGTCTTTAAGAGCAATCAGAATTAGTTGCTTATAAATTGCTCCTGACAAAATAAAATGAAAGGAAATATTTTTTGAGATGGGAGGTTTACCAAGTTCTTCTAATACTTTTAGCAAGTCTACTTATTTTGGTATAACCAAGTTTTTTTTTTTTTCTGGTCCATGTCATTTCTGTACAAATTTGTGCAAACAGACCCTGTTTCTATACTCAATGGACATTTACAGATTAAAAATATGCAACCAATTTCATTTAAAATTTACTGTTAACAAAGACTCTGCTTTTGCCCTGAAGCCCCAAATCATCTAAACAATATAGCTGTTATAAAAGCATTTCTAACGGTCAGATTTTTAAAGTAATACTAAATTCCTCATGACTGCTCACCATAGAAATTGCTGTGTAATTCTCCTATTAGAAGCAAAAGTATTAATACTCTAGAAAATAAAATAAAAATTCCTGGTAACTCACTTCCCCAAAGCAAAATATAGGACTTTCTTTCTCTCTTTCAAAGAACAGTGGTTAATGATTGTGTGGCTGTTTATCTATGGCCATTTTAGCCATATTTCTTAAACTAACTGAATTTTCTGGGTTTGGATGACACATTGAATAATCTCCTCTCTTGTATTTTTGGCAATCTCACTAACTGAGTCAAAATCTTTCATTTAGAGAAAAAAGTCCTAATCAGGTCAGTGATTGGTGACCCTAATCACTAACAACGGGCAAAGTTTGTTGCTGCAACCAACCAGAGATGGTGAAATATGTTCTGTGCTGCTAGGCCTTGCCTCTGAGGTTTATTATTATTATTATTTATTTATTTATTATTTATTTATTTATTTATTTAATTTGTATACCGCCCTTCTCCAACAGGACTCAGGGCGATGAACAGCCACGGTAAAAACACAACATATAAAATTTAAAATTTAAAAGTCTGTAATGGTGAGACTAGTTTTTTCAGCCTCTCTGCATCTTACACTCTTTCATGGAGGACTGAAACAGCTGGATTTGAAATATCTACTTTTGTCAGTGTTATAATGTTCATACAATACAGGTACCCTGTTTCCCCCAAAATAAGACCCAGCCAGAAAATAAGCCCTAGCATGATTTTTCAGGATGCTCATAATATAAACCCTACCCCAAAAATAAGACCCAGTTCAGATCATCAGCCAGACGGACGCATTTAGTAATGCATTTCGCCTAATGAGAAAATAAGCCCTAATGTGTCTTTTGGAGCAAAAATTAGTATAAAACCTGGTCTTATTTTCAGGGAAACATGGTAGTTTGAGAGAAATTGAACCCAATAAAACCTTGGCTTATATCAGAGGTGGGGAACAATGGCCCCTTTTAACTTGTGGACTTCAACTCCCAGAATTCATAAAAAGGACCATCATTCCCCACCCCTGGTATACATGGACAAATACTAATCTCTGATGTTACCTAGTAAGGGTAATGAAACATCTGTAAGAAAGCAAGCAAATTCAGAGGGCGCCAAGGCACCCATATCTCTTCTGCCTGACCGAGCTATGATCATGCTCACACCAGATATTTACCCCAAAATTCACTGGATTTGCACAACACATTAGGTGAAAATATGGCTGCTTCATTTTTGTTTCCAGATATCTCACTAACCCAGCCTCTATATACACATCTGTATATGTCACACAGAGATGGGTTCTGTTTGTACAACACCTTCTGCTATAAACTGCATGTTGTGTAAACATAGCCAAAAAGGAAGGAAGGAAGTATTTTAATGTACCCAGTTTATTCATTTTGAAGAAAGAAACAGAAATGTTTCTATTTATTTATTTATTTATTTATTTATTTATTTATTTATTTATTCAACTTGTATGCTGCCTTTCTCCGAAGACTCAAGGCGGTTTACAATGCATTTAAAAACCATACATAAAACATTAAAAGTTAAACCATTAAAAACAATAAAAACCATTCACACCATTCACGGCCGGATCTCGCCATATCGCAACAGTGAGATCAACGGCCCCAGGCCTGCCGGAAGAGCCAGGTCTTCACTGCTTTTCGGAAGGCCAATAGGGTGGGGATGGTCTGGACCTCAGGAGGTAACTGGTTCCAGAAAGCTGGGGCAACCACAGAAAAGGCCCTCCCCTGCGGGCCCGCCAGCCGGCATTGTTTAGCTGACGGGAACCTGAGGAGACCAACTCTGTGGAATCTTACCAGTCGCTGGGAGCTATGCGGTAGAAGGCGGTCTCGAAGACCGTCTAGCTACTAACTATATTGAAATGAACTTTGTCATTTCTTTCTTTGTTCTTATCTGCCCTGGTTATGAGGGGGAAAATGATGGAAATGAATTAGAAATTCCTAATATACTTAACAGGGTTAAATTTTATTTAATTTTCCACCTACATGCCTTATGCTACCAAAAAAAAAAAAAAAAAATCAGGGCTGCAGGGAACTCTCTACTATCTAAAGCAGCAGCTAATCAGTGCAGAGGGCTTTTTAGCAGCCACCTGCCTCTCTAAGAATTATTTCCTTTTTCTTGCTGCTGCTAGTTTTCCAGTACATAATGAAAAAACAACAACCATGGGCTGCTGTTCTCTTGACTTCTACAATCCAGAACTGAACAAACAGAGAGATTATGCCATTAGGTTTGGAAATTTCTTGTGCAACTTCTCTCTTAACCAGAAGAGCCTTGGAATTTGGAGAGAGAAGTTTATTTCTTCAACATTTTGCATATAACTTGATAATGGTGGAATGATAGGGGATTGTATGTGTAGTGGCATAGGGTGGCATGCATGATGCTTACCTGTGCAGTAATATAATGTGCTTTGTAATATATGTGAGCCTACATTAGTAGCATAAAGTGTAAGCATATATATATTCAGACTTATATATGTGAAAAGATTGAAACTTTTTCACTGTACAATGACATTGGATTGCAGCTTTAGATTTACATTCTGAAAATACTGTCTAGTGGAACACACATAGACAAAGGCCATAACTTTGTTACAGAGAGGTTTGGAGGGAAGAGGGAAAGGACAATAGAATTGGAAGGTTGAAAGAAAGCAACAGAAAAGAGAAATGGAATTGCTCCATTTACTACAATTCTGGCTAATCCAAAATAAAATATCAGAGAGGGTCAATGTTAATATTTTCTGTAATAAATAAAAATGATACAAGACAAAAATGATTCTATTCTAATATTGCACCTGAAGTTAATAATAAGCTTTGGTTATCAGTTCAGTTTCTCCATATGTACCTTTCTAGTATATCAAATGCCTTTTTACTTATGGACAGTGAGGATGGCCACATGGAAATACCAAATTATGTTACTGTCATCCTATTTTGCTTTCTAAGAATAACCATGCAAACAGAATCCCTATTGATTGCACATAACTCAATATGTGCCACTGAATCTCAATTTGGCAAGAAGAAAAATTAATGGATTGATGAGTTCTTCCCATACAGAGAGGAAAAGCCAACTATATCAAAGTAGAGCAGTTAGAAGGTAAAACCCTAGCCAAAGGGAGAAGAGTAATCATATATAATTCCACTGAGTCCTGGTGGTGCAGTGGTTAGAATGAAGCATTGAAGGCTGCACACAATCTGGAGTTCGATCCTGACAGTCTCAAGGTTGACTCAGCCTTGCATCTTTCTGAGGACCCAGATTGATGGGGCAATAAGCTAACACCATAAACCACCCAGAGAGTGCTGTAAAGCACTATGAAATGGTATATAAATCTAAGTGCTATTGCTATAGTCAGCTGTGAGAAAAATGTGATTTGGGAGAATTTTGATTTGGCTTCTCATGTAAGAACAACTAAGGTTTTATTAGTGTAATGTGGCTCAGGTTATAGGTCAGATTTTTGTTCTTTAGCAGATCATTGAGGAATGTATGAAAGTGAGAGAAAAAAACTTTTGGCATTTTTGTTGACTTTTTTTTAAAAAGCATATGATATTGAACAAAGTTGAATTATGTAACATTCAGTGTCGGTGTCTATGGAGATTCTCAATCATCCAGGTCATGGCTGTCCCAAAGGTGCTTTTTCAAGAGGAAACTGGACTTTCTGGTTTTTCTTTGAAGATGTTTCACTTCTCATCCAAGAAGCTTTTTCAGCTCTGATTTTCTCACCATCCAGTCTGAAGAAGCTTCTTGGATGAGAAGCGAAATGTCTTCAAAGAAAAACCAGAAAGTCCAGTCACCTCTTGAAAAAAGCACCTTTGGGACATTCAGTGTCAGTGTAGAGTTGAATGCTGGTTGCTGAATGCAGGAAAATTAATATCTGATAGAAGTAAACCCTGCATTAGAATAACAACAGTGCTTGACAAATAGGTTCAGCTCTGAGAAGGATTAAATGAGGAGACAGTGTGGGGCGCAATGATTAGGATGCATGTATTGCAGGCTGACTCTGTTCAATGCCAGGAGTTCGATCCTGACTGGCTCAAGGTTGACACAGCCTTCCATCCTTCTGAGGTCGGTAAAATGAGGACCCAGATTGTTAGAGGCAATAAGCTTGACATTGTAAACCGCTTAGAAAGGGGTTGTAAAGCACTATGAAGAATTACATAAGTTTAAATGCTATTGCTAGTGTTCTTTTGGGCTTTTTAATATATTTACAGATGCATGGATAAGGTATGCTCATGCTGATGGTAGAATACATAATATTGGTTAGGAACATAAACATATCAGATGTGACCATGTTAATGCAGTACAAGCAGCATTCCTCTGAAGATATGCTAGCACTGGATGTTTTTCAAAACATTCTGATTGCTCCCCTTTGGTGTCTACAGGTGGCTATTATTTAACTCTTCTGGAAATGATTTCTGAGAACTTTCTAGATTTTTTTCTAATTAGAGGAGAAAAATGGATTCCTTAATTTGCATATCTTAATAATTGCCAAGGAAAGTCCATAATCTTGCCCTTCTCAGGGTAAAGATCTATAAACTTAGCTTGCAAGTGTAGACCAAGTGTTGACACTGAGAAATAGCATTTATTTTAATAAACTAGTTGCTTTTGATTGCAGTCATTTTCAGTCTTAGTGGAGGCAAATGGTAGCTTCTCTCTTGTAAAAAGGTATTGCTAGAAGCAGAAGAGTTAACCAAGTTGATAAAGCCAGGTTTTAATATTAACATTTTTTTTACTTTAAAAAAGATATTTTGCGAATGTTATTGATCAAAATATAGACTGAGAAAAGCTGTAGATAAGTAGCTGCCAAAGCTTCATGAACTGCCAACGGCTACACTGAGAAAACAGCAGATATGAGGCCTCCCAGTGTCCTTATTCCAAAGTGCAAACTTCCTTACCCATCAGCAATCAATCAAGCAGTTTATGGTGCTGCAATATTTACACTCTAATTAAAAAATCATAAAGCCAGACCCCTTCAGTTTGTAAAAAGAGGAACTCAGGATCTGCTACTGAAACATAGTGTTAATCAGTAACTCCTAATGATCTGCTCCAAGGCCTTAGAGGTTATACGCTTATTCAGCCACACATAGCAAACAAGATAATGAGCGAAAGGAAGATAAGTGCGCTGGAACAGGCCACAAAGAACACGCAGCTCAGCGAATGTCACAATTAGCTCCCTTTGCATTTTATTTTCTCACCAGCCCTATTTCCAGGATTTGCAAACAGCATATTTCAGGGAATGTCCACGGGGCCCATTTCAACATGCCTTAGTTCCTCAAGACGCCAAGCATCATGGCCAAAGAGAAACATCTGCTTTCACCTCTGTCTGGTCAGAGCTGAAGCCCAATCTGAGTTATGAAAAATGAGTCCAGTGAGTCAGTTTTTGCATGCCAAGCCTTTTGAATTCATCAGGGAAACAGATGATCTCTGAGTCTACATGGCTTTTCTGCTTAGACAGCCAAAAAGGAGGCTGTGTGTGAAACAGTGGGGAAAAGCTAGGATGTACATCAATGGTAATAAAAATTCAGGCACTGTATGTTAGCCATAATTAGGCCTTTGCATTGTAGATTTAATGCAGTAATCTTTATCAGTTCTCCTTGCAGTAAGGTACAACCGGGAAAGCAAATGTTGAGATTACGTTCTCTTTTTATTCCCCTTCCATGATTCAGAAATGACAGAGCCATTCCCATCTCCTTCCTAAAAGAAATCTGCCTGAAACTCGAAAGACGGACCAGGTTACACCCTCTTTGATTTTCCACAGAGCTTTGAATTGTGATTTGACTCAAAGTGGATACAAGGTGTAATTAACCAAATAAGAACATCTCTAGGACCATATATGGACTTTGGGTAATCAACTGCAGGAGGTATCCTGGAATGATCAAATTGGGAGGGACCCGAAAGATCGTACTAGTACAAGATAGGAATAACTTATTTTCCATTCAGCAAAATAATAGTCTCTGTTCTCTTGCTATACAATAAACACAGCTATGTAGCTAGTAATTAGTGTGTACTGAACTTTCCTTGTGAACAAAGACATTCTCAGCAGTTCTGATTCACCAGTCATAGTAATTTAGGTTCCAGTTCCTAAAAATGGAGTTCACTTCTGAATAAATGAATATTTAGAGGACCCTTAATATTTATTTTCTATACATTGTCATAAAAGCAAAACAAAAAACAAAAAAACCAACCCAACCTAGTCAAAGGAAGGTGCTTCAAATGATCTTCCTTTGGGATTGCAGTATAAATTGCAATTAAGATCCATTGATTTCAAATACTCTTAGTTTCAGTTTAGTCTAAAACCCTAAAACAAAGTTAGGCAACAGTGTACACATTCATACTATCAAAATTTTATTGAACTGAAACTAGAATTCTGCCAATTCTTTTTATCCTTTAGATGACCTTTAAATTTTTCCACACTAACAGATTTCCAAATTTTTAAGACTAAACACTTGAATGAAAACAGGATCATATTTTCCTATGTCTCAGTGCTTTGGCTGTGTGCCTATGCAGAATATGTAGACTCTCTCCATGTACTGGAATACTCTGCTTTTTAAAAAGTCCAGGCCTGCAACATAGTAGGCTGATTAATAGACATAGAACAATTTCATGTTGTCTCCTTTTTTAAAAAAGCCAATATAGTGGAAAAGGCTGTATGAAAGGAGCAGAATGAACAATTCCAAATAATCTACTTGTTGTCTAGATTTATAGTATACATTGATGCAGACAGATTTGTGTAGTAATAAAACGTAAAGCTTTCTCTGTCCAGTCGTGTCTGGCTCTAGGGGTGTGTGTACTCATCTGTGTTTCTTAGCCAAGGGAGCCAGTGTTGTCGAAAGACATTTTCCATGGTCATATGGACAACTGGGCTATACACTGAGGCACACAGAATGCTCTTACCTTCCCACCAAAGTGGTACCTATTAATCTACTCGCATTTGCCTGCTTTGGAACTGCTAAGTCAGGGCTGCCAAACTCCTGGCCCGCACGCCAGATACGTCACATGCTGGTCACGCCCATGCCTGGTTTAGTGAAGAGGCAAAAATCCCGATATGTCACGTGACACCGCCATGATGATGTGAGTTTGACACCCCTGTGCTAAGTGGACAGGAGCTAAAGTAGGAATGGGACTTCACCCTGTTGCGCAGCGCTCAAGTCTTGAAGTTGGGCTGTTAGCTTTCCAGCTGACAAGTTCAGCATCTTTAACTGCTGAACCTTCGTGCCCTCTAGTAATATAAAGTATAAATACAATGCAATATCTAATGAAATAACTAAATAATTCATGTGAAATCATCTTCTGAAAACTAATTCAGTTTAGTTTCTTTGAAAAAAATCAGAATTCAGAAAAAAATCAGCAATTCAGAATTGCCTCCAGAATTCAATCACAATCTGTTCTATCAAGTTCCACAAGAAATTATTCTAGTAGATATAAGGCTAGACTATGACTGCAAAGCCGTCTTAGTTGGACAATAGTATTTGTGCCTTCAAATCTTAAAAGATGTGCCTAGATCTTAAAAGATGTACACCCTAAGTCCTATCCCAGTGGCTAAAGTTGTGCAGGACTGGATGGAAGAGAACAGCAAGACAAAGTTGCTGTTTGTATATCAGAGTTATTCTACAACTCATGTTTTGTCTCTGAATGGAGGGATATTGCCTCAAAGGAGCACCTTTATGACTTGGGGGAGTCCTTCTGGACTTGCAGCTTCTGCTAGGTCAGTAGGTGGAAGCTTTGGCCAGGGTGGCCTTTGTGGCCTTCTTTGGAGTGATTTTATCTCCAACACTGAGATAACTGTCTTTCAGAAAAATTAATCTTTTCTAGATTCTTTTTGGAACTCAATGCCGCATGTTTTGTTTGGGTTTTATTTGTCTAACTTTTTTATATGAGTTCACTTGTATCATGGAGTAGATTGCATACTTTAAGAAACTACATATAAATCTTAAGATTCCATTTTTAGGTGAATGGTGCGAGTGCAGAATTTCATTATCTCATTCTCAAATCTATATTTATAATCAGAAATTAACCAATAAAAAGTAGGCATGAATTTTTGGAACAAATGAACTGTCTTGCCAGAAATCAGTTAAGGAACCCAATCTTTGGTTTGACATATTTGACTTATTTGGGAGGCTATGAAACTATGGGCTTTCCCTTTCAATTTCTATCCTCAGTGAAATGGGGCATTGGATAGATAATCAAGACAAAAGCCCTTGGGATATCTCTTCTTCCGTATTTACTATCTCGTTATCCTCCTTACTGGTTTGTTCCTCCTCTCCTCCCCTTAGTTGTTCTAAAAAGTCTTGGGCATCACTTAGACAATCAATTCTTATTTTCCTCCCTTGCCAGGAAATTTGCAGTCCTTCTGGCAAAAGCCACCTAAAAATTATATTTCTCCTGTTTAGATGATTTGTCAAAAACCTATAGTTTCTCCTCCTTTCCCTCACTCTTCTCGGAATTTGTTTCAGAATATTAATTTCTTTTCCCCCATAGGTAATTTTTTCCTCCCGAGCTATGTTATACAGGATATCCCTAACTTTTTTTCTAGCAAAGCACACATGGACCTCTCTGGGGAGTCTGTTTCTTCTTACGTAATTTGTCTGGACCCTGTACACCTCATCAATCTCACGAATTATTTCCTGCTTGTCTTGCTGCAGAGTTTCTGCAATCAACTCCGCTATCTTGTCACCTAAATCCTCATCTTTATCTTCCAGGATGTTCTGGAAACGCAAGAAAAACGAGGCCTTGTCCATCTCAAGTTGGATCAGCGCGTCTTCCGTTTCTTTGTTTTGTGCCGACAAAGTTTGGTCTACTGTGTCCAGTTTTTTCTCGTTTTTTTCAATTCTTTGTTCTGCTTTTAAAATTCTATTTTCGTTACTAGCAATAGCAGTTTGAATCTCATTCATTTTAAAATCAAGAGCATGGATGTCTGATTTTAATTCGGAGTGACTATTCAAAAGTTTTTCTTGCATCGCAAGCATTGTTTCTTGGATTGACTGGAGGGATGTTTGTACCGTTTGCAGTGTAGGAGTTATAGGGGGTTTGTCTAGTTTCTGGAGACCTTCTACTGATTTCTGGGTGGCTGGGGAAGACATCGCTAGGGTAGGTATAGATGTCGCTTTTTTAGCAGTTTTTGCAATTGTGGAGGTCAGACTTGCCATTTCTTTCAGAACCAATTTTTGATCTCTTATTATCTCCTCTATCTTTCTCCAAATTCTCATCCAGTGGCACTTGCCACGTTTTCTCTGAGGAGCTTTCTTAGACCTTTATTTCGCTCCTTTATTGGTCCTCTCTACACTCTCAATAAGTTCCAGTTAATACTAGGTTCTAAATTTCCAAAATACTGTAGCGGGCTACTATAAAGTTTCCAGCAATTAACAATCACTAATTATATAATTATATAGTTCTCCTCCAAATAGGTAGACAAAATATCGATACAAATCAATTAATCACTTAATAAAATCTAAATTCAATCTTAGAAAAGAGTAAGTAATATATATAAATTGTTATAGGCTAGCAATACAAGTAATTATTTTAAGTTAATAAATTCTAATTTCAGTTCCTAATGGGTAGTATTGATATAGATAAATACAGATAGATATTCTAAATTGTATAAGTTGACCACAATAAGTTAATGAACTAATAAATTCTAAGTTCAGATCTTAATAAAGGTTGGATATAAATAGATATAATAGATATAAATAAGTATAAATAGGTATAAATAAATTACAATAAATATAAGTAGATATAAAATCCTATATAATAATTTAATTAGTAAGATGCAAATCCAACCCTTTTTTCTCTTAACTAGTAATAATTATAGAAATCTAAATTCTCATATATAATCAACCTTTTTTTTTGTATATATCTATAAAATGGCTTAAGAGATCTAATTAATATTAATTATAAAATTATAAAGTTAGAGAGGAAAACAGAGTTCACTTATTAATATCACATATACTCAAGAGAAAGATAGGAAAGATATAAACATATAAATATATGGGTATAAGTATATTGTTTTATAGTGTTTATAGTATTTACGGAATTTTAGAGTACAAATAGGAAATCTTCAATTTCCCACTTTGCTGGGCTCCAACCAAACTCGATGGTAATAGTCTCTGCCAGAGCGTCTTCTTGTTCAACCGCTGCTGTTCCACTCTTCCGATTCAATGGAAGCACTTCCTGTTTGCTAAAAGCCTCAAACAGCTAATCACTGTATTTCTTCTGCTTTCTTCCACTCAATCCCAGTACCAAAAGCCAGCCACACCAATAGTCTTTCCTTTTTCTTTTACTCTCTCACCACACCACACTCTCCAAAGCTCCTTGCAGACGCAATCCACTCTCCCCGTTTTCTCATCTGCTCTTCGGCTTGTCGGATCGCCGGGAGTACAAGCTGCTCCACCCTCTCCGTCTCTGCCTCTCGCCGCTCCGAGCACTCCTCTCCCGACACCACCGATCCCCTCTCTGCCGCACGATCGTAGGTATAGGGGAATAGGCTTGAATCTGTCACCGCACCTCCGATCTTCTTCTTAGCTTCCCGTCTTTGTTGGCTATTGCTGCTTCGCGCCCGCCATCAATGGCCGGCTCACCGCGTTGGTTAGGCAGAGCCGCCTGGTCCAGCGAGAGGTGATCGCACCCACTTCCCGCTTGCCTGGCTTCCTCTTTTGCCCGCAGGGCTCTCTGGGTCCTGCATCCCCCGAGGGGATCCCCAAAACGCGATGTTAAAAGGTGTTGAGGAGCAGCGAGCTCTCACTCAACACCCTGTCGCTGCAAATCACCAACCGGAAGTCACCAACCGGAAAATCACTACAAAATGCTGCATAGGTGGTACCTAGCCCCGGACAGGCTGGCCAAAATATTTCCAAATTCCTCTGCTTTATGTTGGAAATGTGGAAAGACGGTCGGCACCTTTTACCATCTGTGGTGGACTTGCCCTGAGACCAAAAAGTTTTGGTTAAAGATTCGACTCTGGCTCTCGGAAATAATGGGACAAGAGATAGCCCTGGCCCCGGAATCCTTCCTCTTAGGTATGATTGAAGATGGCCTCGACAACAATAAAACCCAACTGGCAATTCAAATTATTACTGCGGCTAGATTAGCCTTTGCGAAACTCTGGAAATCCAACTCTACCCCCTCTGAAGAAACATTAATAAATAAAATTCTAGAGTGCGCAGAGATGGCCAAATTGACGAGCGAGCTAAAAAATGAAGAGAACTTTAAGTACTACGAAGTATGGGGAATTTGGTATAACTGGTTAAAGAATAGGATAAAAATATGATAATAGGCTACGATTTGTTAGACACCCGAAATGGACTTAATTGTATAGAAATGTAGAGAATTGTATAGAACTGCATATTGTATAGCTATGGATGGAATTCATTTAATGTTTGATCTATGAAATGTGTAAACATTGCACCTCGGATCAAGATTGTGATTGTACATTGTCTTTTTAAAAATTGGAAAATTCAATAAAGTATTTAAAAAAAAAAAAAAGATAATCAAGACAAAAGCCGGTATAAGGATATAATGCCAGTTCTTGTCTAACAATTTGTCCACTTGGAACTATCCAAGGTCCTGCTGCTACTTTCTAGTCTCATGTTCTTATATTAGCTGTTCCTTTGACTGCCTGAAGCTTGACAAAAGCTCCTTGTTCCTTCTAGAGCCTTGCTTCTAGCCAAGAAATGAGAAAGTGCTTAAACTAATTTTGTCTTATAGTGAATGTTGTTCTGCTAAATTCCTTAGGGGAAAAAAAGAAGAAGAAGAAATGACTCTTCTTTTTTCTCTGGATGCTGTGGTTTTTATGTACTGGTTTTTAACAACAAGGGATATTCACGTGCTATGTTAGCAAATGTGTGTAAAACAGATTGAAAAGCCCAGGACAGAAATTAGGGTAAAGACTTGCATAAGGAGATGAACAATTGCTGAGCACATTGTAAGCCACCCTGAGTCTTCGGAGAAGGGCGGCATATAAATCAAATTAAAAAAAAAAAAAACTCATAAGAAATGTAAATTTGTAGTGTAAAGTTATAACATTGGAATTAGACATTTAATAATTACTCTTTATTAAACTATATAAGCTCAATGACATATATTCTGTTGATGACAAAAACGTATATGTAAAATGTTAGGTGGGTTTGTAGGTGGTGGGTTTTTTGTTTGTCTTTGTATTGTATTGTATTGTATTGTCTTTATATCTGTGTTTATATTTTAATAATAATAATAATAATAAAGCCCATTTGGGAAGGGTGTTATTTTAAGAAGAATGGTGGTAGTGGGGGAAAAAAGATAGTGAGTGACTTCTCTGATATTTACATCTAAAAATACACATATTTCAATATTAGTCTCATCTTCTATTCTGGGGATAACTACAGCTAGAGAAGTATAATCACATATCTAGATAGGGTGCCTTAAGACTTCAGAAATAGATTAAAGACAAAGCAAGAATTTTCCCATGAGGGCAGGAATCTACCATGATTGATACATTTAAAAACTGCTGGAAGAATAAAAAGGGATCCTGAGAAAGAAGGAGGGAGCTTAACAAAATGATAGAATCTGAAACTTATATACAATTAAGGCTAGGATGAATATACAAAACATTAAAATATTTTAAACAAAATATTAAATATAAATGGAGACAGAACAAGTCAAGATTTGTATGATAAAGTGGTTGCCAAATCTTAAAGAAAGAATAATAATGCAATAATGGGAGGAATTATGGAAAAACCCTATAAAATTTTCCTCATGTAATAACCTAAGGTAAAATTGGTCTAACATGTTCTACAGATGGTACATAATTCCATAAATACTTTTTTTTTAAAAAAAAAAACAACATGTTGGAAATGCCAAAGTAAAGAAGAACATTTGATCACAGGTGGTGGTATGGAAACAAAATCAAAAATATCGGAAAGAAATATATACTGTAGCACTATATATAAAAAAAAACTTCTAAAAATAACATTTGAACTGAAACTTCAAATATTTTTATTAGGAATTGTTTCAGAACACATAAACAATATAAACATAGCTCAATCTATTGAGATACATGTTGATGGCTGCAAAAACCAACGCAACATATCATAGGAAAAGAGATACTTTGCCAGTGATACCAGATTGAGAAACCAAAGTGGAAGAAAACTAATGGCATATTTTCACAACAGAAACTAACCAAGTTCAAGCAAAAGTGGCTTATTTCTATATCATGTATCACAGAGGAGGCAAACTAAGACATTTAGACTATGGTTGCTCAGATGAAAACAAAACAAAACAGATTAAAAGTCCAAACACAAATCACAAACAGAAACATTTCCTGATATATTGATTCCAATCAATAGTTGGGATATAATGGGAGGAAAACATAATTTTTTCAAGCAAGTAACTTTCAATAATATTGTTAATCCTCCTCCTGTTGAAGATTTTTCAGTTAGAAATTGTGGATGGTTTTAAAATCAAAGCAGTAGGAAATATAGGTGTAGGCATTTCCACTGTTATAGTGAAGAATAGTAAATATTAACAGCACAGCACAGCACAGCTTGAATTGATAAAAGTAACCTAAATTAGAAAGTAAAACCACCTTTGCCAATATATTCGTTCTGGTTGGTTGGTTTATAACTTGCACCAGCTTCAGTCAGCACTGTTACTCAAATAATTAGAGTTGTAGCTCATACTTCTGAAGGGATCCAAATCAGGGGTGAAATCCAGCAGGTTCTGACAGGTTCTGGAGAACCAGTAGAGGAAATTTTGAGTAGTTCAGAGAACCGGTAGTGGGTTGGTGGCACAGCAGACTAAAGTGCTGTTAAGTAGCACCAGCTGCCTGCAATTACTGCAAGTTCAAATCTCACCAGTCTCAAGATTGACTAAGCCTTTCATCCTTTCGAGTTAGGTAAAAGGAGGACCCAGATTGTGTGGGCAATAAGGTGACTTTGTATAAAAAAGAACACCGCTTGGGGGTGTGGGAAAGCCCTACTAAGCAGGTATATACAAAGTATGAAGGCTATTGCTTAACACATTGTAAGCCGCCCTGAGTCTCCGGAGAAGGGTGGCATATAAATCGAACCAATAAATAAATAAATAAATAAATAAATAAATAAATAAATAAATAAATAAATAAATAAATAAATAAATAAATAAATAAATAAATTTTGAGTAGTTCAGAGAACTGGCGAATGCCACCTCTGGTTGGCCCCAGAGTGGGGTGGGAATGGAGATTTTGCAATATCCTTCCCCCAGGAGTGGGGAGGGAATGGTGATTTTGCAATATCCTTCCCCTGCCATGCCCACCAAGCCACGCCCACCAAGCCACACCATGCCCACCAAGCCATGCCCACAGAACTGGTAGTAAAAAAAATGAATTTCAGCACTGATCCAAATCCTTTTTGTAAGTCATCATATAGCATAAGGCTATAGTAATACTTATTAATCATGATAGCAAAATAAATGTTTTATGTTCAGAGGCATCTTTCACTGAAATATCCAAAGCTGAGGATAAAACTAGAAGTAACCTTATATGTTCAATATCTTATGGGTTTCTTAGGGGGATCAAGCTTATGGTGTATCTGCACTGTCAGATCCATTCATAATAATATCTATTGTTATATTAATTATATGAATAATGCTATGGATTATTGCAATAAAAAGAAATATGGAAGTCTATATATAAGCACAATGTAATAGAATTTAATATGAGGATTCACTTTTCTGTATTTTCCTTGCCAATCTAACCAATGGAATTCAGGGTGGTAAACTGTAATTTTAAAGTGTATGTGTGTGTGCATACAATACACATACAGGCAGAAAGATACAGAGAGAAAGATGGGCCAGTGTGTGTTTATATGTATATTGAATTTGGCATTACACAATGTCCTGTCTCCTGTCTCTAGAGGAAATTGATGCCTCAGAGGAAATGCTCTCTTTAGCATTGCTTGATTTATTTCTTTCACTCATGTTACTCTGATTGCCTTCCTAATGAAAGTTCATTTGACACTAAAAGTATTAGCTTGTTTTGTTTAGTAGATGCATTTCTCTAGTCACCTAATTCATTCATTATGTGCAGCCAATTCATTTAAGGAATGTCCAGGAGTTCCCAAGCTGATGGAAGGATCCCAGATCCACCTTTACAATACAAAACAAATTATATTCCTCCATAAATCAGATTAAATTATGTGAGAGATGTGAGAAAGTTAAAGCTCTACATTTTAGACCAAAAATGGCTACAATGGTCACAATTTAACCATTAATTTAGATTTAGATGAAAGATGTGCCAAGGCTGACTTTACTATTCAGAATGATATAAGAAATTTACACCTAGGTCATCCATGAAGATTGAATTTTAATATTTAAGATGGTATGTCAATCTGGAGTAGTTCTCCATAGTTTATATGTCACAGACCCAGAATATCATCCACTAGAATTAAGAAGTGAATTTGAGTCTATAAACTCATACATTTTTCCATTGTATAGTTTTGGTTATCATGAAATAGATATCATTATCATATCATGGTTTTTAATCTCTCCAAAGCAACTATTTGATTCTAAGCAATGGAAAAAAAAATGAATTGTATTAATGTTGAGGCTTTTCTAAAATATTTATTTCCAACAATATCTATTGATAGATATAGATATCCAAAGGACTGTATTTAATGTAATTAGCCACCAAGATACTTTATTTTATGATCATAATACAGCCCACTCATATATTCACAATATACAATTAAAAAAGAACACTGTCAGAAGCACAATGCAAGCCATGCTTTTATTTCTTTTTGGAGTCGGCCACACAAAGATTAAACAATTACTTAATATAAGAGAGAGGGAGAGAGGGAGGGAGGGGGAGAGAGAGAGAATGAGAATTGGTAACGTAACATTTGTTCCCAGACACAGATAAAAATTCTGTGAGTCAGTTAGACAAAGCTGTGGGTCATAGGAGTTAGGAAAGTTGGTAGCTTAATTGAATGAATGTCTGTGGGACAGTGATGAGCCTTCATCATTACCAAAACATATTTATTTGAATATCTGAAAGAATTGGCAAATGTTTTTGTATGTGATCAAGACTCTTGTTTTTCAAAGTCCCCATTCAAATGGTGAGTACGATAATCTTATAAGACCATTCGGGGGTCAAGCTTCAGGTTCTCCCAAGAGAAGCTTCTCGTGATACCCCATTTTCACAAGGTAAAGAGGCTGAGGCTAGGAAGTACTGCTCTTCAATCAAGGGCCCTGTGCATTGTTACATTGGCTGCATTGGTGATGACCTTTTGGAAGATTAAGTTCTTCTGGAAGGTTTTTGAGGTTTGATTATCCCCAATATTATAATCCAATAGGGTTTTTAAAAATAGATTATTGTATTTTTATTGCCACTGTTATTGTTGGTTTTGATTCTAAGACTTGGTCTGGGTGTTTGAAAATCAGGAATTTGGTAGACTCTTTTCCAACTGACACATTTTATTAAAAGGCATAAGTTTTTAGGAACTGTAGGTCACTTCATCAGATGCATGGAGTAGGGAGGTCGATGTAAGATTTAAACTAGGGGTGAAGTGGGGGAAAAAGGAGAGGAAGACAGGTTAGCTATTTAGATGCAGGTTACATGTGAGACATATTACAAATATTTTTTCAAATAACAATTGCAACTTTAAAAACCCATTGTATTGTTGAGACCTTTGGAGATTGTCTGAAGCCTTTTGATGTGTGTGTGTGTTCAACAATTTCTTTCTTGATGGTATGTTAAAGTCCCACTTTTCCAAAACTGTCACTTTGAGGACTGCTATGGAGTGTTTGGGGAGGCTGAAATGCTCTGATGCCACTTTGTCCTTGTTCTGACTCCTCATGTCAAATTTGTGTGCATTAATTCTTTTGCACAAAGTTTGTCCGGCTTGTCCTCCATAGAATCCAGAGGGGCATTGCTGGCAGACGATGGCATATATCACATTGGAGGAAGAGCATGTAAGGGCACCTCTAATTCTCTCTGTGTGTACTTGTTGGCGTTATTGGGTTAGATTTATCTCTTTCTTTCTTTTTTTCTTACCAAATCAGCATCAGGCTCTCCAATAAGCCAGCTAGTAAATAAAAGCCCTTGTGGCATCATGCATTGATAGCTTTGCTATCAGTTTTGCTATAAATTAGGCAGGGGCAGTTCAAAACCTTGTAATCATGCAGGGCGAACACTAAGAACAACAATGAGGACAATTATTTTTTTCTTATGGTGGCTTTTTCATTGTAATTGTTTTTCTTTACTGTGGCTCTTTGATTTCATTTCATTTTGTTCTAAGCTATTGAAAGTCTGAATAATTTAGTGGTATACAAATTTAAATAATAATAATTAAAACATTCATCATGAGTGGATTATTAGTTTACAAGAACATCAGTTATGATTACAGTGGGATAGAAGTTAATTAATTAAATAAATATTTTAAACAGTAACCCAGAATAGCAAAGCTATTCCTTCACCAAGGTCAAACTCATGGCCATACATTAATTTCTTCTTTATATGCATATTACTGTATGCCACCCATATTCATGTATGTTTGTCTCTTAATTAAGACAACAAATGTTGAGAGGTAAATGCGTAAAAGGCCATTCCCATAAGTCATGCACTGGGAAAACATATTTTGGTTTTGATTTATAGTGCAATTCTGTACATATCCCTGCAGAAATAACACCCACTGAGTTCAGTGTGACTTTACCTCAGGCAGATGACTCTAGAATTTCAAACTTCATGTTTTTCTCCCTCAGCAAGATTGATAATGGTTATATAAAAGGAACAATAAGTGGATAATATGCTAATGACTTTGAAGTGTCAGCAACAGCATATGTGAAAAAAGGTAAGGGATTTAGGAGTCATTCCCTCCCCCCCCCACTGTAATTTAGTTCTCTGAATTAGGATAGCAGGGACCTTGAATGCTCAAATGCAGTAAGGGAGAAGCAATGGATGGAAACTAATCAAGGAGAGAAGCAACCTAGAACCAAAGAGAAATTTTCTGACAGTTAGAACAATTAATCAATAGAACAACTTGCCTCCAGAAGTTGTGAATGTTCCAACACTGGAAGTTTTTAAGAAGAGATTGGACAACCCTTTGTCTGAAATGACATAGGGTTTCCTGCCTCATCAGGGAGTTGGACTAGAAGACCTCAAGGTCCCTTCCAACTCTGTTATTCTGTTATATTTTTCTAAGAAGCCTCAGATTTGGATCTAGCAACCTCCTACACCTCAATTACAAATGCAAATGATGATAAACTTAGAGGTACTGTTCATAATCAACCCAGCATCTACATATACATCTTTTTACATGATAATTGCATTATCAGGGTCATCCAGGATCGGTCAGAATCTGGAAGTGTCTCCATTCTCCTCCATAGAATTCTTCTGCTCTGATCCTCAAATGGTCCATCATCACTCACAATTAAAGAAAGCTATGAAACTCATGATCCTTGGGTTTTCAAAGGTGAGGGAACTCTCTGCCATGGGGCTGTCTAATCCCCATGCACCATATATAGATATCTGCACCGTTGCCTCCTCTCCCTAGCAACTTGCTCCTGGAGATTCTCAAAGCCAAGGCTGTCCTTTCTTGCTTTTAATGAAATTCCTTTCTATTTCTTCAGGTATGACTCCCCTTGGACACACAGGGCATATTTTCTCCTTGAGTTAGGACAGCTTATGACAAATAATGATGAGGAATCAATAGACAGGAGGGAAATATTGGGTGAGAGGCTGAATGAATCTCAGAGATAAATTATTGACTACAGGCATGGCCCCTTCTCTCCCTTTCTCCTATGTGTTCGTATTCCATCTCACTAACAACCTGAAAGAAAATCAAATATTTTGTTTGGGGGCTTCACTAATATCAGCAACTTTTACTATCTTAATGGCATTTTTATTGATCTCAGCTTTAATGGGAGCTGTATATATTTGATGCTGGTCATTTAAAGTAGATGTGAGTAATAGACTTTCCCAGTGTGGCTCATAAAGCAGGGCCTTGTCTGGCGAGGAAGGGAAGGAAAGGGGAAAAAAAAGAAAGAAAAGAAGACAGCATTTAATCTAGTGTTCTCCTGCAGTTATCAGGGGGTGGAAGTCAGGGAGGGGGGGAGATAAAATGTAAAGGTTGGCTCCTTTTCCTTCCCTCCCCCACCCCCTGCTTCGTGTGGACTCTCAGGCACACTGGTCATCAGCAAACGAACAACAAAAGGCCATTGGCGCAATGACCTTGGCTGTGGCATCACGCACTGGAGGAAAGAAATGAAGCCATTAGGTTGAGGTGGGAGAACAGGTTATAAATCAAGCCATTTCCAATAAGCTGCCGTAATGGTCATTCATCATTGCCAGCTACGGCGCACAGCAGACCATGGAGACATTGGAGGCTGCTAAAGCTGAGACATAAACAATAATAATCCGGGCTTGATGTTTCAGCCCTTCAGGAAATTTAGGAACATTTGCTTTTCTTTTGTTTGTCAGAGGTGATATTTAAAGTGTAAGATGTAATAAATAGAGGATAGTTGACATCGGTACAGTTTACAAGCACTGCATGGTGGGTGTGATTAAAGTGGAGTGCAGCGGGAAGGGGGAGGTGGTTAGAAAGGGAATTGAATATCAAATATGTCCCAGGCATCTGAGATATGGCTTACTCCTTCCAGACTGATATATTTAATACTTTGGGCATCGTTTTTTTCTTTGGGGGAAAAACAAAAAAGCTCTGTTTCTTCCTACTTTTGTATGTTCCCTGGCAATCTGGTAACTATATACATTTTGTGAGGTGCAGGGGAAAGCAATTGATATATGTAATTAGATGACATGTGGAGAAGCAGGATTAGACATGCATGGGCTATTCATTTTAATAAGATTTTATCGATCATTTTCAGCAACACCAATGTTACAGCATTATGAATCTCTGATAACCAATACCATACAAAAATCTACAACTGGATTTCTTTGCTTCTTTGGTTTGGGTCAGGCAAGTCACACTTTTAAACAGGCAAACAAAACACATGGGACACAAAATAATTAGCTAGAAATATTTAAAGATCTTGACAATCCTAGAAGGGTCTTTTTCTCGAATGTTATATTCTAGAGAAGGCCACCAGATATTTGATCAATAACAAAAATTATTTCATTTTTTCCTGCAGATCTGACCTCACTGCTTATTGGGATAACCATTTTGCTTAGGTGTGAATAATGAGGCTTCGTTTTGGTTAGGAATTTTTCCTGTGCTGAATTTTCACTATTCAAATTTTTACTGTGCAAAGATTAAAAAAAATAAAAACCCTATTTAGACTTTCACACAGATTTTGATCTGTTCATAGTTAACATTTTCCAATAATATTCCAATTTAGAAGGAAAAGTAGGAAGAGGGGAACCGTGTTCCTTATTTGTGCTACTTGCTTTGTTATTTCTCCTGGTCCTGTTCAAGATGTGTTGGGATTATATGAGATGAAATATAGATTGCACCATGCATTCTCATGATGGTTAAATGCTAATATAGAAACAAGAAAAAGGTTTACAGATCATCATTGAGATTTACATATATCTGAAGTCAGAGTAGTTTCCACTGGATACTGCTTAATTTGAGTAGACATATATAGGATTGTTCTCTGGCATAAAGTCTATTACAAAGAACTATTACCACTAGTTCTTGCCTGGCCAGTACAAACAGTCTGAGTAGGCATACTCCAGGTCCCATCCAGTAAACAGTGTTATCTTTTGGGACCCAGGAAATATGCCTTTTCTGTAGCAGCACCTGCCCTCTGGAATGAGATCCTCCCGAGAGCCAGTTTTCCCACAATAAAGTTCATGAAGGTACAAATTAATATAAAAAAGGAAGACAAAGAAAATAAAAACCAAAAAGTGCAAGAAAAGGGGGAAAAAAGAAAAGAAAGGGAAAAAAGATATAAAGAAGTGGCTTCTGATATTCTTCATAGCTGTAATAAGTGCAAATATATCTTTATCTGTCCCTATTTATATCATATTCCTCTTTTTTTCCTATAATCTTTCCTTTCAAAGGAAACCTGGCTGTTCTACCAGGCTTTGGAGTAAGGTGAATGGAACTTCCACTTGAGTTTGGTAGGTTGTCTGGATTGCAATCTTGTAATTTACCTTGTAAATCTTTTGGGATTCATTTTTTTGTACTCTTGTTTAATTGTTGTTCTGATGTTCTTTATTTTCAAAGCTACTCAGAATCCGTTGGAGTTAGGAGGCATCAAAATTGAATTAATAAATAATGTTTGATATAATTTTGTTTGCCAGAATTGCTAACAAGACCTCAGCACAATTACTAAGATAACTGATTTCTGCTAGGTTTTAGGTTTGCACTTAGGTTAAGTGCAATCCAACCATAACCTAAAATAAGATTCTTTATTGCCACCTAAAAGAAAATCACTGAAGTCCCACTTGATTATTCTTTGTAAATATGAAGGTGCAATTCCATCTTTATATCCACTGTAGTTTAATTGCTGTCCTTATTTCTACCCTTCCCTATGTGTGAATATACTTTTTGTGAATTGTTTTGCAGCCTTGAAGCTGAGCAACTGTTGGTTTTTGACAGGCAATTTCTGCCTGGAAAAACTTTTGACTGTCGAGTTAACTCCCACACTTCTTTCTTGTCCTTAGCTGAAAAATGGGATATGAATTTTGGAGATCAGGGATTAAAGATTACATTATAGAAGTGAGAACATTAGGGCATGCACCGTGTTGAAAAGAAACAAACACTGTTGCTGAGAGAGGGAAGATTTGAAAGAGGAAAATTTGCAGTTAGATTTTTACTTTGTTTGCCCTCTTTTGTATATCAATTTGCTACAACTATGACAGTATGCATGATAATATCATCTATTTCTGCACGAAGCAGACTACACATATATAGAAGAGAAAATATTGTTTGCAGTTAGTGATGTAAGAAATGTCTGCTTCATATATCAGAACTTTTGCAATCTACCAAAACAGACTTTGTTGAAGCCTGGAAAAGAAGCAAGAATGGAGATATTTTCCATTCAAACATTTTCTAAGATAAAAGAAAATTGCAAAAGATTTGCAAAACAGCAATAAAAAGACCCTGGCTGAATTAGACTAGTCTCCACATCCGTACTTGGATTTTGGTCTGGAAGTGTGATGAAAGTCTGAATGGCAAAGAGTTTAAAGAGTTTTAAAAAAACCAAACCTCTCTTTCTTTAGGCAAAACAAGTCTGAGGATACAACAATCTTGTTGACTAGTGCCCTCCCAAAAATGCAACATAATGTCACAGGCTAAAAAATAGTGAAGCCAAAAGCAGAGACGTAAATCAGTCAGTAAGCTGGGGTTTCTCAAAAGTGTATTCAGGTTTCCTGTGATCAGTATTAGTGGTAACCAGGGAGAATGTTACTAGGGCTACATTTCCCTGAAGTACAGGGAACAGCCACAGGGACATATCAATCACACTCCCCTTTGATATAATTGTGGAAACCCACCAAGCCTTGCCAATTCCCACATGAACTGCGACTGGAAGTGCTTAGGTGGCTGGCTGGCTGAATCAATGTGCTCCAGAATACGATGCGATGCGATGCAATAATTCCCTCTACAGGCCATATAGGGATTCCTTTTAAGTCAAGGAGAAAATATTTCCCTAAAGATAGAAGATTTGACACTCAGCAATGTTGATTCCACTTGTTTGGATCACATGTCAATCTGGTTGGGTCACCACATCCGGTTTCACTCTGCCTGATAACAGACAGGAGGGAAAAAAAAAAGATTGCATGGCATGTCTTCTTTCTCTTCACATCAAATTGTGCATGTCCAGAATATTTATTTTTATACCTTCTGCTGTAAATTCTAATACCTGGTTTAAAATTATATTACAAGCTATTAATACCTACAAAGAGTTTGGGAGGATTTTATAACCCACCGGAGATGGCACTCTTGGGTTATGATGTCATTCCAAGCCACTTGATAATATATTGCAACAAGCTAGCAATATTCCAAAAGCAGCTATTAAACTAAATATAGACAAGGAATATGTTGCTACAACAACACAAAATATTATGACCAGCACTTCTCTGTAATATGTGGCAGCAAGTGGGATTATTTGTTTAGTCATACTGTTCCTCACTACAATCACCTAAAGACTGGAATTTGTTAAAAAAAAAAAAGAGCAAAGGATAACCAAAAAACAAAAACAAAAATCTAGCTTTGGGAGGATGTTTGTCTGCAGTTAACATTAAAATACGTTGCTGGGGGAAACTGATTTGAGGCAGGAAATAAAGAAAAGAGAGAAGGCGGAGGAAGACAAATCAGATGATGAAGTAATCCAGAAAGAAAATGATGTATGTAAACCACAGCACTCCAATCTTGATATAAATCAGTTGCAGCCATTCAGAATAATTCAGATGCATTAACTTTTCTTTCTGTACCAACGTTAGAGCAATAAAAGAGGAAGCAAATGTAAACATTAGTTCCTACACTGTAGTAAGTCACCATTAGCAAAACAGAGTGCTTTTAATTACATTTCCAGACCAGGGTAAGAGCTGGGTGACATGTAATACTGGAGATCAATGTGAGCTGTGGCTATTTTCCCTTCCACATGGGGGCTGGGTGGGGGTAATAGAAACAGAAACCATCAAACATTTGCCAACATCTATTAGGAAATGCTGAATTTAAACGTTTGCATGGGCTGCTTGCTCAAATGTATTTTATGATCTACAGCAGCAGAGATACATCGGCTATTAATGCTGCAAGGGAACTTCCTTATTGGGTTGTATCCAGGGGTGGCTTTAGGCTAGTGAAAAGCACATCTGCTGATTTTTGCTGATCCCGTGTCCTTATTGCTGTACTCTCTGCCCCCTAAAAGCCTACTCCAGAGAGTTAGCACACCATCTGGAATGGCATGGAATAAGGCAGAAAGCCACTTAAAGTCACCTCTTGATAAACACACATTTCTGTTCTTCACCTTTGGGAAAGGACAATCTATTTTTCTTCGGAAGGGCAGACTTGTAAAATTGCTTCCCGTTTTAACCCACCTTCATTTTTCAGTTGAATTATTTAGGGGTGAGTCAAAGCTAACTTACTGAACTACTGACTTGGATTTTCAGGTAGAATTGGAGGCATTTGGCACAACAGCATGTGTCAAAAAGCTGTAGCTATATAAAAAAGAAATAAAGGCCTATGACTTGTATTTTTATTGGTTTCTTTCACCTCCTTTCAGAAAATAGCATGTATATAATTATTCCATTTAATCTGCAGAAGCATTGTACAAAATAAATCAATTGGTTAGCCCAAATCTACCCCCAAAGGATGAAATAGGGGACATTCTATATGGAATATGTATTATTATGATCAAAATAACTTTCAGGTTACTTTTACATGCCATAGGGATACTAAAATGAGGCACATTCTACTAGGGTCAAGAAATGACGGTACATATTTTAGCACTTAACCTTGGGGTGAAGATCAAAGCCCATCAGGGTATCAGCCCTATTCTCAGTGTGGAAAAAGTTCCATCCAAATTAAGCAGTTTTCTTAGAAACGTGACAATTTTTTTTTTAACTAAAAGGCTTGCCTTTGCAGCATTTATGGTTGGAAATCTATCCTAAAAAAAAAAAATGGACAGTGAAACACAAAGGACCTATTTTGGTCTGTTAATCTCTTTACCTGGAACAATAAACATAATATAGCACTATTTCAAAAGCTTTCAATGAAGCATGGTTGTCCATAGCTACCAACAACTTGCAGCAAGGGTGCTATTATAGCAGTGCACCAAACTGCCAACATGGAGTTCGTTTTTTCAGGCACACAGAATACCACGTCTCTGTTGTCAAAGTCTGACCTTGGCATGGAGAGATTCCTTTGGTTGCCTTTCACATGATATTCTACCCCAAACTGAAATGTGTCTTATTCTGACAGGCCTGCAGCCTGTGGGTATGTCAAATGTACATTTTTGGCTACCATGTTATTTTCAGCCTGGTTTTTATGATGCACAGTAACGATGTGGATCACAGTGAATTAACTCTGCTCTGTTAACATGAATGCATATATTATTTTATCCTGATCAACTTTCTGCAAAAATAAAGAGAAAAAAAATCCTTACATAGAAAAAAAAAAAGAGAGAGAATGAAAATCCACAGAACTGTTTGGTTACAGTCTTTTAATATAATTTTTGTATATAAATTTCCCAGCTGTATATTGCTTTGTACAAAGGATTTCAGCTGAGAATGGTGGATAGTGAAATGGATTCATTAGTGCCATGCTACAATACTGATATTACAATACTGATACTGTCAACATGATTGACAAATCATGACATTTTGCCCTAACAGGAACCCATAAAATATGACTCTATTAAGTGTTTATATAACATCTCTAATGTGTTTTATACCCTTTATATTATATTTCAAGGGAAGAGGTCCTTATTTGATATTCAGCTTTTGATTATGCAGATTTTCATTATTTTTGTATCTCTTCTTTGTCTCTAGGTGTGATTATTGTGACACAGAAAGCTAGAACAAAGCTTAATTCCATAGAGGTATACAATTCTAATAACAATAGCCATTTTATTTTCAAATGCTAAATGTTATTTCAGAAAATTGACCTAACACTTTGAGCTGACATGGAACAACAGAGTTAATTATACCAGTACATATACTCCTTTCAAAGATACTGTTTCAAATGTGCTTTAGTTAATTAATGTAAGAATCACTTTCCATCTCTTTAATGACTGTTAACAAATATTGCCAGAAATTCTGGCACTGAAAAAAGTGTTTTTACCTAGCTAGATTTGTTTTTATCCAAAGACTTCACTGATACTCATAAAATATGATTTAGCTGATCCACAAAGGAACAATTGATCTCTTCACGTCTTTAACCCCTTTGGTAATTATTTAATTTGTTGCTGAAAAGGCATTTGATAGCTTGATTGGCTATGCCTATTGGTAGATTTGAAGGTGTTACATTTTTTGTTTCCTATATAAAGAAGTTACAGACCTATGCACATTTATTTGGGAACATGCCTCACTGAACACATAGGAATTATATGAGTGTTTTAACAAGACTTTCAAGTTTATGTTATGGGAATAATCTTCCTTGTATTAGTGTTAGTCTCCAAGAATATTTAGTGAATTTCACAACGCTTTTGCTCAAGGAACTTAACTAGCTCATATCTGATCAACTTTCTCAAACAAATAGTAAACTAACAGCAAATAAGGACAGGTAGTTCTAGAAAAAATGTTCTCGCTCTGAAGTTGAATTAATCCTAAAACACTGGAAAATGATTAAAATAGATTTCAGAATTTCATGAACTTATATATTTTATTACTGAAACAAATTTTGAGCACTACTCAGGAAAACATAATACTGAATTGAACTGAAACATGTATGTCTTGTGAGAAAATCATATGAACTGGGAATGATTAGACTGGAGAAGAGGAGATTAACATGATGCTATTCTTCAAATAGGTAAAATCTATTATATAGAAGAGGGAAGGAAGTTGAGGGAAAGGTTAGATTTAATTGGCATAAGTTTCAGAAGAGTAGATTTTTGTTTAAATAGTTGGGAAAACTATATTTTGTTGGTAAAAAGAGTTTGATAATGGAAACAATTATCCAGGATGATGAGGGAAGCGTGGTAGCTTCCTTCCTTCCTTCCTTCCTTCCTTCCTTCCTTCCTTCCTTCCTTCCTTCCTTCCTTCCTTCCTTCCTTCCTTCTCTCCCTCCCTCCCTCCCTCCTGATCTTCAAGCAAACATATTTTGATAGGTTCTAAACTCAAGATTTACTGCATTGAGCAGCTGGTTGGACTAAATGGTCTATAAATGTTCTTCCAATTCTATTATTTCAAGGAAATGCAACTGTTTCCTGGGTTGTCCTACAATTGATAAATTGCAGTAAGATACAGATGCATATGCAGCACGTATAATTACATGATAAATATTTTATTTATTTTATTAAATTTGTAAGGTTATTCAATACCAAAATATCTCTTGGCAGCATACAATATTAAAAACAGATAAAAACAATGATTAACAAAAGAGGAAAGTGACACCAAAGAGTCAAAATACCTCACATAGGTAAAAATACTCTATAGCAGTAGCCCCCAACCTTTTGGGCACCAGGGACTGGTTCTGTGGAGAGAGGTTTTTCTGTGGACCAGTTGGGATGTGGTTTCCTGTGCTTCCTGCATCCTGCAGATAGGACTTTGCTTTTTTGCATGGCCTGGTTTCTGGCATGCCATGGACTGGTTCCATTCCATGGACCAGAGGTTGGGAACCCCTGTTCTATAAGATCCCACTAACTGAAGTGGTTCAGGGCCTGGGAGAAAAAGGCAGATTTTAAGGACTTTTAAAAAATAAAACAGAAAACGAGGAAACATGAATCTTAAGGGGAATGATATATCAAAAGGCAAAAGTGATCCCTTGTAAGAGAAGTATGCATTTTGTTCTCTATTTGGTTCTAGGGGAGGTATGAATTAGGCAATGCTTATGCATAAGTACTCAATAGATGTTGCTACTGTTTTGATGTAAGGTTATTGTACATATGCCCAACTAGATGATGGTACTAAGCTGAATTTGGCTAACAATAAATAAATAAATAAATAAATCATACTTGGCTCTAGTTTTAATTTGAAGGGAGGCTATCAAGAAGCTTGAAAGGTTTTAAGTTGGACTGGAAGGCCAAAATTATTTTGAGGAAGAAGGCAAGACATATTGTCAAAAAAATTACATGGATGTATCCATGAAGTGGCCGCGAGTCAAGCTCAACTCAATATAAGCTATTCTTTATGTTATCTTCATAATGTAGGGGGCTGCTGCTTCCTTGTTACTCAGAAAAATGCTGCTTATCAAGACAGTGAACAAAGCACTCCATCAATAGTTGTATCTATTCTGATGCAAATTATCAGAATCACATTATCAAAATCTCACAAAAGTAAATCCTAATGGGACAGATGTAATGGATTTAAAAAGTGCTTAACTTAGATTGGATCATAACCAGAGTTCTTAAGAAAAGTAAATGCGGTGCGTATATTATGATGCTTTTTATCATGCTTAATATCCAAAGTGCCCACTCTTCAGAATTTAAACCATGCTGCAAATTGATCTTCTGTATATCTGCCTGCCAAATGTATATTTTGATTTCTTTGGCTCAGCACCGGACCCAACTGAAAAGGTCATTTGTTGTAGGCAATTTGTACTATGGCATTTGGGATGAAGGTGGGGGGTGAGTTACGGCTTTAAAATGCCAATGTGCCATGATTGTAATAGCCAAAGGGAATCCTTCTATTTAGAACCAAATAACACGGGCCAAGGTCCATAATCCACCTTCTGAATTGCCTGTGTCAATTGCTGTAGAGGCTCACTGACCGATTCTGACAAACCAATGAGAAAGTGCCATATATAAAACTGAAGTGAACAAAATATTTGAGAAAAGGGCAAAGAGGGAAATGACAGGAGGAGGAAGAGTGACATGAAAATCATATGGTAAAGGGAGAGCAATAGAACTTTCCTTGAAGAGTGTTTGAAGAAAGTTTTGCACATTTTCTCTCTCTCCCACTGTCTCTCATCACAACCTTGTATATGTCTCCATCCATGTAGTGACCAAGATGGTAACTTGCAGAAGAAGTTCCATAGGAGTGAGCCTTTTCTCCCAAAGCTTTATCTGGATTTTCTCTAAGTTGTTTATCTAGGTGACTTCACAGTGGGTTGCCTTCTTACTTTGAATTTGTCATGTCCCTTCATGGGCATTCTTTTAATACTTTTGACCAAAGCTATCCAGGATAAGCTGGACACATCCTGTCTTAAGAAAGTTTTTTTAAAAATACCCTGAATTATTTAATTCCACACTGAGTTGCCAGTACATGCCAATGCCTACTATTTCTGTAAACGTTTTCATCACTAACAATTCCAAAGCAATAATCATAAAACTACCAAAAACAGACATTAAAAAATCCAAAGGTATTACAAGAATTATTGATGGGGAAAGACCATAAGATATTTGAAATGGACTCTGGCATCAAGCCTGTATTTATGTGAGACCAGGATACAAAAAGTTAAACAAATATAGAAATCTTTTCTTTTTTTTAAATTTGAGACATGTGTTTGGAGAGATGATATGGATATAAAATCAGAAAGAGTTCAAAAGTATTTTCTAAATGGCAGTATTATAAATGAGTTATTTTGAACAGCAAAGATCCTGGAAGGGCACAACTACTACTGAAAATTATGTACTTTTATGATGTATGTGCTTGTGTGCATGTGTGTAAACATTCTGTATGTGTCTGTAAATGTCCTTGAGAGTGACAATCCTAAACCTTAAACAATGTGTTTAAGCATGTTTAAGCATGTTTAAGCAAAATTAAGCATGTTTTATCATTATAGGATAAAGGATATGGCTTGTAGGATATACACTGTAGGGATAGTCAAAGCCACCACCTAGTTAACTATACCGTACCAAGAAAAAAAAAAATTAAAAAACATGTGCTCTGTGCATGTGACTGAGAAGGAAGTGACATCAGATTTACAATCCCATAAACAAAGACCAGGCCTAGTTATCAATGAAGAAGGAACAAGGGGTAAATAATTAACTCTCTCGTTACACCTCACTACCCCCTTGTGGTCAATAGCTTACATGTGCTAAAGAGTCAGCATCACTAAAACTGTGGCTTCCACATTTTGCTTTCTATATGTCTCCTCCATTAGCTACATGCTCTGTATGGCTTACATGGATAAATTCATGGAGGACAAGTCTACCAGAGTTTATTAGCCTTGAAAATGCAACATTAGCTCTGTGTCAGGGCAATATGCCTCCAACTACAAGTTGCACAGGACACAACAGTAGGGGAGAGATATTTCTCCACCTCGTGCTTGCAAGCATTCAAAGTCATCTGGTTGGCAGCTGTGAGAAACAAAATGCTGGACTAAGATGGGCCTCAGTTTGATCCAACAAAGTTATTCTTATGTTCTTAATGCCTTGTATCATCTGGTCCTATTTAAATGTTATATTCTTTCATAATTACACAAAAGAAAGGGAATTTTCTATGTCATCTGGAATTGAAACATGGTCAAATACTGTAGTTTACTTGCAACATACTGTTGGTCAGGAAGGATTCTTAAAGCTTATTCAGATAAGGATATGATGACATACTGTTTTGGCATGTGGTTCAACTTGCCTGTGTGCTAAATGTGTGAACTTTCATTGTATTCTGGTTGTGATTTGAATAAACTTTACTTTGGGGAATTGCCCACAGTCTTTGGAGAATTATAAAGGCCCTTTGTTGTTATTTGTTTAGGTAGTTCTTTAGGACTTGGAAGAAAGCATAGTTTATAGGACATGTTGATCATTACTTCCAGTACTGTGGTGTACTATGCTGAACTATGCACATTCATTTTCGACTTGGCAAATGAGTAAAACTTATTTTAAATGAAAACTGCACAAGGCTATATTCTTAAATGTTGTGTCTGTATAAAATTGAACTGAAAATGGCATTATATAAATTCACTATATCCATCAACTTTATTATAGTGACAAATAAGCTCATCGTATTAGTAAACTGAAGAATTCTACAGGATTTCTGTAAAGAGTAATTTACTTGATCTGATGTAGTAGTCTAGGATTAGGTAGATCAACATTGTATGCTTTTGCAGTCAGGAAGTTTTGTAGATGATACAGAGTTGGTCATTCTATCATGCCTTAACCTATCAGACAGAAATGTTGTGAAGACAACATGGAAGAGGCAAACTTTATTTTATTTATTTATTTTATTTGTCAAGCATGTATTAGATAACATGCTTGATGTTTATATAAGTATAAACATTTATGAATACATGAAATGGATATGAATAAAAGGGGACATTAGGACAGAGATGGTAGGCACGTTGGTGTGCCTATTCCCACCACTATGAGACCTCTTACAGACCTCTTAGGAATTGGGGGAGGTCAACAGTAGACAGTCTAAGGTTAAAGTTGTGGGGGTTTGGAGATGAAACCACAGAATCAGGTAGTGCATTCCAGGCATTGACCAATCTGTTGCTGAAGTCGTATTTTCTGCAGTCAAGTTTGGAGCGGTTTACCTTAGGTTTGTATCTATTGTGTGCTCATGTATTGTTGCGGTTGAAGCTGAAGTAGTCATTGACAGGTAGGATATTGTAGCAGATAATTTTATGTACTACGCTTAGATCAGACTGAAGGCGGTATAGTTCTAAGTTGTCTAAGCCCAAAATTTCAAGTCTGGTGGCATAAGGTATTCTGTTGCGAGCAGAGGAGTGGAGGACTCTTCTCACGAAATATCTCTGGACTCTCTCAATTGTATTAATGTCTGATATGCAGTGCGGGTTCCAGAGAGATGAGCTTATTCAAGAATTGGTCTAGCAAATGTTTTGTATGCTCTAATTACCAGTACAATATTACGAGAGAAGAAGCTACACAAGATTAGGCTAACAACTCTTAATGCCTTTTTGGCAATGTTGTTACAGTGGGCTCTGGCACTTAGATTATTAGAGATGAGTACTCCAAGGTCCTTGACAGAGAGAGGGTCATCTACTGATAGTATAAACTGATAGTATTAAGAAAAACTAGAGGACACCAGACAAAATTAGTCATCTCTGTTGCATTTGTGAAGCTGAACTTTCTCATAGCAAATTTTACGGTCTGGCAAAAATTACTGTTAGTTAACAAGGAACCACATCATTATGTGTGATCATCTGCAAACCTCAGTGAAGTTCCCTAGGGTGAGAAAGCTGGTTAAAAGAGTGATAGAGCAACTTCACACTTTATTTTCATTGCAGATGTTTTCTTTAGTCAAAAATTATCTTCTGTTCTATATGTTATAAAGAAATTTGGTCAATGGCTTGTGTTCACTGGGATGATGAGCTATGATGAGCTATAATGAGGCATGTACATATCTAAACATCATCAAATTGAGCTAGCAAAATAAATATTTTCCTATAATAGGTGGTAAATTACTAAACAGCTGGAAGACAATCTTCACAAAGAGAAGTTCAATTTACTTGCATTTTAGAATATGTATATCCTGAACCACAATCTGAGACTCTATCAAAATCAGGTAAGATAGGATATGATTTATTGCTAATTTTTGTGTTTCCTTTTTTCAGAGTAGAATAGAACTGGAAGGGACCTTGGAGGTCTTCTAGTCCAATCCCTTGTTCAAGCAGGAGACCCTATACCATTTCAGATAAGTGGCTGTCCAGTTTTTTTCCCTATAAACCTCCAATGATGATGAAGCACCCACAACCTCTGAAGGAAAGCTGTTCCACTGGTTAATTGTCCTCACTGTTAGGAAGTTTCTCCTTAATTCCAGGTTGCTTCTCTCCTTGATCAGTTTCCATCCATTATTTCTTGTCTTGCTTTCTGGTGCTTTGGAAAATAAGTCGACTCCCTCTTCTTTGTGGCAGCCCCTCAAATACTGGAATACTGCCACCCCCTAGCCCTTCTTTTCTCTAAATTGACCTTACCCAGTTCCTGCAACCGTTCTTCATATGTTTTTGTCTCCAGGCCCTTAATCATCTTAGTTGCTCTTCTTTGCACTTTTTCCAAAGTCTCAACATTTTTTTTGTAATGTGGTAACCAAAACTGATGCAGTATTCCAGGTGTGGTTTTACTAAGGATTTATAAAGCACTATTAATACTTCACGTGATTTTGATTCTATGGCTTTGTTGATAAAACCAAGCATTGTATTAGCTTTTTTGGCTGTTGCTGCACACTGCTCAATTACTTAATTTTAGAAACATTAAAACATTGATAATTACAGTATACTACTAAAATGACAGTGAGAACTAGAACTAGAATTAACAAATTGATTCTATTGTGAGCTTCAGCCACAATACATTTATTAGCCCTTAAGATATGTTTTTCCAGCAGTAGAATAATGCAAGTATTAATTTTATTTTAAATTCATTATTCAAATTATGCAGAAGTATTATTTATTATGATGATTGCATATGTGTGGGTGTATGTGCATGTGTGCACGTTTAGGGATTCAAATGTAAATACAATCTGTTGCTAGCAGGGGAGGAATCCATGTACACCAGTTTTTCTTTTGGGGGCTCAAAACAGGATATTGAAGTTCTCTCTCTTTCTCTCTCTCTCTCTCCCCCCCCTCTCTCTCATATAAATACAGCCTCATACTGTATGTCAAAAGGAAGGCTTCCAATTTTCTGGGATGGGGCATCAAAACACAGCATGCTATAACCCAGAAGTAGAATTTGTGCTGGGGTGGAGGGAGAAGGACAAGAAGGAAAAAAATGCCTAATCCTTTCAGTTAAACAGAAAGTGGCATCAGTGGAAAGAAGCTCGTACTCAGGCATGTCTGAGATGATAAGGTGAGCCATGAAATTGGCATCTGAAACCCAACCAGGAACTCAGCCAAAAACAGCAGAGTTTACTTTGGCAAAGCATAAGATATATGTGTTTAGATGAACACAGACCTTTACTGAGTCTTCAGCACAGCAGGTACCCAATCCAAGTACTTTTGATGCAGTCAGTAGGATTCTTGGATAATCTCTGCACATATTACTGTAGGCATGGGATGAATTAAGACCCTGGCTGTACCCTTAACCTACAGTGCAGTGGGAGAGAATTGTCTTGTTAAGCATTAGAAAGAATCTGGCAGGCTTGCCAGAAAGATCTTGCTAACCACAAGGATTAACACAATGTGGAATGTTTTTAAGCAGAGCATGAGAGTCAACGACTGACTTTCAGAGTTTGGCAAGGAACCAAGACCAGCTGGAGGTAGCTCTTTTCTGTCACCGCAGGCCTCATACGGACTAAAAGATAATAGCTGGATGACTTGGCCAACTTTTCATTAACTCAGGGAGGGAACAAAGTTGTCAATGTTGTTTAACTATGTGCCCCAGAATAATACCAAAGAGGAGAGAGATGGCTGGATGACACTGAGAGAAACACAATTTGCTCTTAGAAATGAAATTTTGGGTTTACATTTCACACTTCCCAGATACCAATTTGTGACAGCCATTCCACATGATTGTCATCCCCTCTAAAATGCTAGCGAATGAGCCATATCAAACTCAGAGTAACTTTACTTCCAAATAATCAAAGGATTGTGTTACAACCTTTTCCTTTATCCTTTTGAAGACCTTCATATAAGCTTGTTTGTAATAATGCATTAAGTGAAAATACCAAGCAAACATAGCTTCTCTGGGTATATCAGTTGGATCTCTCCTCCCCCTTCCCCTCCTCCCCCTCCTCCTCTAAAAGAGATGTAAAAAAGATGTGGAGACTCTAGAACAGGGGTCAGCAACCTGCGGCTCTGGAGCCACATGTGGCTCTTTCGCCCCTCTGCTGTGGCACCCTGTCACTTAAAATATGCATCACAACCGCCAATGTGCGACATCCACTGGCACACAATTTATTGAGCTTTTCAACCACTGGTAAGCCAACCATGGGTAAATCCAAGAAAATAAAAGTTTCAGAAGAAAACAGAACATTTAATTCAACTACATATGCTAGTTTTGTGGCCACTCAAGAAATAGTCAGGCACGGGAAGGGTTTTGTGGCTCCCAGTGTTTTCTTTTCTGTGGGAAATGGGTCCAAATAGCTCTTTGAGTGTTTAAGTTTGCAGACCCCTGCTCTAGAAAGAGTGCAGAGAAGAGCAACAAAGATGATTAGGGAACTGGAGGCTAAAACATATAAAGAACAGTTGCTGGAATTGGGTATGTCTAGTTTAATGAAAAGAAGGACTAGAGGTGACATGATAGCAGTGTTCTGATATCTCAGAGGTTGCCACAAAGAAGAGGGACTCATGCTATTCTCCAAAGCACCTGAGGGCAGGACAAGAAGGAATTGATGGAAACTAATTAAGGAGAGAAGCAACCAGTAGTGGGTTTCAATTTCGGCTGCTACTGGTTTGCTCGTGGGTGCACATGCATGAGTGCGCATGGCACTTCTGTGCATGCACAGAGATGTCCAGGCAGGTGAGTGGAGCCTCCCACTGCCATCGCTACCAGTTCTCTCGATCCGGCCCGAACCTGTAGCAACCCACCACTGGAAGCAACCTAGAACTAAGAAGAAATTTCCTGACAGTTAGAACAATTAATCAGTGGAACAACTTGCCAGTAGAAGTTGTGAATGCTCCAACACTTCATTTTTTACCTTTAAGGCCTGGCAATTATAATGGCGCTTGATTAAATATCATTGCACTAACCTAAGCAGTAGTATGTGCAATAAGAAAGGTGTAGTATCCTTTGCTATGGGATGCTGGGATGTTCACACATGCATATTCAACAGTACTTTATATTGGTTGCCTGGAAAATGGATACTTCTGAGTTTATTGAAAAGAAACAGAAGTATTTTTATTGATGATATATCCCCAATGGCTCAACTATAAATGATGGTGGTTTATACCTAAACCATTCTGTGGCCTTTATTAGTGACCAATGATGGCATTGTTTCTTCAACCTCACTTTCTCAACCCAACTCCTTTTTGTCTAGCACAAACCCTCCTTTCCATTTGTGCAAGAAATCCAGACTCACACAATCCCCTCCCTACTTTCTAATTATTCCATTTTCTTATCTTTTTTTTTTTTGAACTGGATTGCCAAACGATCCTTTCTCACCCAACGCACACACATGCCCAACCTTCAAAATGATGGTTGGAATATTGCAACCACTTCATCTGAGTTATAAATGCTTGCCAGATGGCAACTCAAGGACTTTGCTGCATCCCAGTTCGCCCTTGTTGTCATGTCACTGGAGTCAGTCCAGGGATGAAATCAGTGCTATTTTTTAAAAATGCCTGCACACCAGCAGCATTAATCTTTCAAGAAGCTAGCCTATCTTTTTAAGGAGATGAATAGTTATCACCCAGCCGTGATGTTGTGGCAGTCCCATTCTGACCTCTCGGTCTGCTTTTGTCCTAGTAAGGGAGCTCCAAGGGTGGGTGCCGGGAGCTGCCCAGCCTGGCTTTAGGATGCCCTCTGGCAGCAATCACACAAGTGACATTATTAACATGCCCAGCAGTGGACTGAACTTGGCACATCAATTTCTTCCTGGAATTAATTCCCAAGCAGCAGCGTCTATTTATGACCTTTCCTTGCAACCAGACGATGGCAATGCAGTGGTTGCCCAGGACATACTACGTATTCAGGGTTGCTAAGGACATCGGCTGCTGTGAGTGGCTGCAAACGGGCTTCTGCTCTGAAACAAAACCTAAAGCAGGAAATGCTTCTAGACAGATAAATCAAGACATTGTAGCCAACTCCAAAAAGGGAGCAGGGTGTTTCCATGAGTAAGGAAAAAATAAAAACCCTCTGAAAATCAAAGGTGATGGTGATGGTGGACGGGGCGGAGGGGGAAGAGTTGAACTTCCACCACTTGAGCATCTGGGTCACTGAGCCGTCTAGTAATGTTGGCACCATGAAGGAAATGAAATGACAAACAAAACATAGATTGAGAGATTATGAAAGACCACTGGCATGTCTCGCAACTCCCACATGAATGAAAAGGAGTTTCTTAGGGAATTAGACACCCTGAGCCTTGTGTATATTTCCTTAATTCCTATTCACACACAATTCAGACTGAGAAGATACAGTCAGTGAGATGCAGGCTTCTCTAATGGACAGCTGATTTCCAGAAATGTATGCTGTAACTCTAATATAAGCCATCAAACCAGCTCTGATTGGGAGGGCCGATGGGATGGATGTTTTTGTTCCATCAGGCCTTTCCTAAAGGGAGAAATAGGCAGTAGTTGCCAACCTCAAATCTTTGATGTCTGAAGCTGACTCTTCAGAATTATGGGATGAATGGATAGGCAGGCAGGCGAGAGAGATAAAAATATTAACTAGCGCAATATTATAAAGCCTTTCATATTAAATGCTCCGTAAGTGTGTACATTATTATATTATTATAATATATATTATAAAACCTTTCATCTGTAAGTATATACATTATTATATTATTATATTATAATATATAATATTATAATGTCTTTCACATTAAATGCTCTGTAAGTATGTACATTATTACTAGGAAGGGATGATATTAGGAAATTCAAATAGAAATAGGTGGTAGAATGCATTCCACAAATCATGAAGAGTTAAAACTACAACTGCTACAACAGTCATAAGTGTGAAAAGCGGTCATAAGTCAGCGCCATTGTAACTTTGAACAGCCACTAAGGGAATTGTTGTAAATCAAGGACTACCTGTATAGGCCAATTCTCATGAGGAAACCAGATTATCTAATTCCTTTTCAGTCTGATTCAGCCTGGATTATAGCATCCACATTTTTTCATATCATATTTCATGAATCAATTTAGGGGTTTTTTTGGGGGGGGGGAGCACTGTGTCCATTCCCTGAAGCTGATTCCAGTCAGTGTTTGAGGGAACAGAGGTCTAGTCTTTTGCCCCTATAACCTCTCCCTGATGGTGTTTAACATCTATGTGAAGCTGTTGTGTGAGGTCATCCATTGCCATGAAGGGCGCGTATCAACAGTATGTGGATGAATTCCAAATATTTCTGCAAATCTGCACCAAGTTACATTAGTGATGTTGCCAAGGTTCTTTTCCAGTGCTTGGAGGCTGAGAAGGTCTGGATGGGGAGAACCAGTCTCCAACTCAACCCTAATAGGACCAAATGTCTGAGTATTTTAGAGTCTCCCTAGATGAAGCTGGTGTGTAATTGGAGGGCACTTCTGGACTCATGGATTCAACTCAAGGTGGCCATGGCCATGAGAACTTTTGTTTAAACCCATTGAATGCATCACCCCAATCATGAGGCTCTGCTCATAGTCACTCATGTCTCAGTCCCTTCTCTTTCAGACTATTGAAATCTCCTCAATATAGAGCTGCTATCAAGAGCTTTTGGAAGTTACGCTGGTTCAGAATGTGTGTACCATGGTATGCACATTACACTGTTACCAAAGATGCATTGGCTTCCAGTGCATTCAAAATCCTGATTATCATATTTAAAGCCTACATGGCATGTGGTCAAGATACTTCAGGGATCGCCTATCTGCTTGTTTCTACCCATCCCACATATTTTGGCAAGACGGGCATTCTGTAAGTCCCTTCTATGAAATAATGTCATCTGATGAGACTTGGGAGGCATATCTTATCTGTCTTTCAGGCATTAGGCTCAGGATGTTGGTAGAGCCTGTTTCTGGTTTTATATTGTGTTGATTGAAGGGTTGGTTATTTTTACTAGGCACGTTTTATTGTTCTTCTTAATACTTTTATATGTGTATTTTTGGTTTTATGCTTTGCTAGCAGCTCAGAGTTATTTGATTAAGAGGCATGACCACATAAATTTACAGAATAAATAAATAACTACCCACTTCTAGCATTATCCACAGCTCCAGCCCTGATTCTTTTGTACAAGTATCAGCATTGCAGAAGTATAGAAAAGGAGGGGCTTGTACTGAGATGCTGCAGCCATATCTTGCAGATTTTCACTGGATGCTCTTGTCCAGTTCTAAAGAGGACAAAAAATATAATTTAATTTAGTGACTTTTTTATATAAATTGTACCATGATAAATGTACCATGCTTGCTCCTGAGGAGGAAAGCTATAGCAAATCTAGACAGCATACTAAAAAGCAGGGACATCATCCTGTCAACAAAAGTGCATATAGTCAAGGCTATGATTTTCCCAGGTGAAATGTATGGCTGTGAAAGTTGGACCATAAGAAAGGGTAAGCGCCAAAGAATTGAGGCCTTTGAACTATGGTGCTGGAGAAGATTCCTGCGAGTCCCTTGGACTGCAAGACGATCAAACTGGTCAGTCCTAGAGGAGATCAACCCTGAACTCTCTTTAGAGGGCCAGATCCTGAAGATGAAACTCAAATACTTTGGCCACCTAATGAGAAGGAAGGATTCATTGGAGAAGAGTCTAATGCTGGGAAAGATTGAGGGCAAAAGAAGAAAGGGACGATAGAGAATAAGGTGGCTGGATGGAGTCACTGAAGCAGTTGGCATGAGCTTTAATGGACTCCAGAGGATGGTAGAGGACAGGAAGGCCTGGAAGAACGTTGTTGTCTATGGGGTCATGATGAGTCAGACATGACTTCGCAACTAACAACAACAACAGCCATGATAAAAATAGTGGCACCACAGAAATATATTTTCATTACATATATTACTTCCTACATTTAAAAAAAGAGAACAATGATAGAATACTCTACTGGCTCCGAAAGGTGCTTGATGTTTTCTTTTCAGAAAAACGGAGGGAAAATACTTTTCACATTTGTAGCTGTATCATAAGACCCATCATACAATGTTTCCTACTCTAAGGGCATTTCCTAATAACTTTGTGCCCATTGAGGTAATAATTCCTGGAGCACTAGAGGTTTTGGTGCATATCAACTAGAGGTTTTGGTGCATACCTTATTTTTAAACTTTTGGTCTGCCTAATCTAGGAAAGCTTCATGCATTTTACAACTGAAATCATAGCACACCACTCTAATTACCTCCCTACTTAGGATATTGTGGATACTAAGAAAACTTAGAAGACTAGAAAACCAAGATTTTGAAACTGGGAAAATATTTAATAAAAGCACTGTGAAAGACCCACTACTTTTGAATTTGTATATGCATTTGGTCACAAATCACAAAAACTAAAGTCCATTAAAAAGGTTAACCTCCAGATTAGGCTACAATGTCATAATTATTTACCTGGGATAAATGCCACTGAATAAGCATGTATACACTGCATCATAAATTGATGGAGGAGGAGGATAGTGGAAAGGAAGACGAGGATGGGGATGGGGATGGGGAAAGTCAGCTTTTTTATTTATGAAAACCATGAAGTTTTATGCAGGAAACTTTGGCTGTTTTTGGGAGGAGGGAGAAGGAGAAGAAAAAAAGGAAAGGAAACAAATGATAGAAATTGAACAAGAGTTGAATTGGGAAAAAAAAAGATGAGTGAGTGAAGATGGCAAAGCTAACTATTTTAATTAAAAAGAAGTGCTTACTCTATTTTATTTCCATTTGGAAATAACCAGACTTTATGCTTGAAACATAATTTTTTATTATTATTTTAGGTTTTGATGATTAGATTAATTTTGTTGCTATAGAAATGGCCTATATCTATCAGTAATGTAAAGCAAAAAGTTGAGGCTGTAACTGTACTTCATATTCTACAGCACCGAAGAATTGGAAGTCATGGTTTTTCTTTTTTTTTCTTTTTCTTTTTTCTTTTTAATTTGCTCTTCGTTCCACACTTTTCTCTGATCTTTATTTCCATTTGTATTTCATAATTATAATAAACTCTAATAAAAATTCTTAAAAAAAAGGAACTTGGACAAGAGTAGGAGGTGAACATTCACAACAGATAGGCATGAAAATCCACAATGGACAGAATTCATTTGAACATCTCATTCACGTTGATGAGTTCTAAATTAAATGTAACCACTGAGGAAAAGGGAACTTGGTATTGGTGTAGACAGCTTGATGAAAGCACCTGCTGAAGACTCAGCGGCAGGCAAAAAAACCTCCAAACATGCTTGACTGGATTATAAGACATACTGACTGGTACAAAAACATGCTTAATACTTTTTTTAAAAAAAGCTTGACTGTTATCCTTTCTGTACAATAAGATGAAAAGAGTGGAATATGTTGTTAAAAGAGTAACATGAAGTCAGTAAAGATGATTCTACTTTATTATACACACACACACATATAAACATACACACACGCACACACACACACGCACACACACACTTCCAGCTCCCATATGTGTGTTTGTGTTTGTATGTGTGGTTTGAAAGGGTAGTAATACTTCAAATAATAATCAATTGAATATAATGGAAATAATCACTTTTCAGAGAAGGCATAGTTTTTCTAAGATTTTGTTTATATTCAGAGTGATATTTATTCAGGATAGGAGTCTGCAAACAAAGAGCTATGTAATGTATTTCATGTATAACTTGGCTGATATTTTATTGACTATTGTCAACTTCTGAGGACTTTATTAGCTGCAGAAGGACCCACAGCCATTTCTGACATCTGTCTGGAGAGTCCTAAAGTATATGGACAGAATAGGATTGTCTCAAGACAGTGTGGTAGAAATAGTGTTGGATATATATCACCCACTCCAAAAAGGCACACTGTATGAATTTATTTAATTTTGGTATATCACCCAGAGTCACAGCTGTGAGATGGAGAGTTATTTAAATCTCTTCCAATCTAAAACTAAAGAGAAATTTATTGACAGCAAGAATGATTAATCAGTCAAACTGCTTACCTCCAGAAGTAGTTATGTATGCTTCATCACTGAACGTTTTCGAGAGGAGATTGGATAGCCATTTGTCTAGAATGGTGTAGGTTTCCTGCTTGAGCAGGGGGTTGGACTAAAAGACCTCCAAGGTCCCTTCCAGCTTTATTATTCTATATCATCATCATCATCATCTTAGCTATTGTCTATCCACTGCAGGGTAAAGTCCTCTTCTGCATGTTTCCATTTATTTATTCTAAATAAAATAAGTAATCTAACTGAAGCCTAAATAAATCTCACAGAGATTTCTCTAGGTGCAGCAACTTCTGGAGATAAAACAGAAGAATCTCCATTCCATCCTTGGGCAAAAATTACTTTAGTAGTGTGCAAAAAAAAAACCCAAAAAGTTATGAGGATGACAATGAGAATGAATGAATATAGCTAGTATTACCACTATTATATTTCTATGTAAATGAGAGAGGATATCTAGATGTTTTACAGATGAATACAGGAACAAAAAAAAATCTTTGGCAGTAAATTGTTAGAGGAGATAAAGTAGGATGTACTGCAAAATTTATATTTTTCCTGAGGCTCTAAAAGCCATAAAATGTGTCTGCTAGTGAAAGAAAAAAAGATCCCAATATGGAAAAAGGGAAAATCTCAATACTATTTAGATTTTAAACCAAATATATACAATATATACAGGAGGACTACAGGAGCTGAAGTAAGAAAATGAGAATATGTTTGCGATGTTGTACTTTTTGTATAAATTAAACATAATCTGGGTGAAGCACAAGTGGTTTCTACACACATTAAAAATAGGCTTAATATTTCAAATCCTCAGTTGCTTTGTGCATCCAGGTTGTTAGAAAGGTGGTTGCAAATGATTATTTCCTTAGCAAGTTCACATGGAGTTGTTTGCTCAGTTTAATAATAGTCTATCTAGTTCAGGCTGAACAAACTGGTCCCGGGAGGGGTGGGGTGGGGGTAGGGGAGGCAGAAATAAATCAATAGCCCAGATGTAATCTTAGGTGTCTAGAATGCAGAGAGCGATTTTGGAGCATAATGGCAGTGGTTGTCTATTGTCGTTCAGACATGAGCTGCATCAGAAAAGGGCTTGTGGGAACTAGATAAGAGTTGGTCAAAAGTGGGCTATAAATCAAACGGAGGCCGTATTCTGCTGATTTCACACACACGCTCCCTGGGAAGTGGGGGGAGTGATAGATCTGCAATTTACTGCTTATCGCATCTGCTAGAAGTTTCATAACACAAAAGCCTGACCTTCAATGAATAAACACCCTCGCTGACTACCTGTTTCAGGCTGCAAAAAATATATTATATTATTCTATGCTCATCCCAAAGAGCTGCTGGGTGAGAAAGGATGGGCTGGGGGGGGGTGTTGAGCACTGCTCTGAAAATGGTGTGACATCTTTTTGGGCTTAACAAGCTCTTGCCTGTCGCTAGCAGCTGTCACTTTAGCTACTTGTAGTCACTTTGCCATCAAAATGTGCTGAATTTATTAAAAGGAACCAGATACTTATGAAACAGGACTAAAAGGTCTACAGGGAGAAAACAGCCGCTCAACCACTAAAAGTCTGCAGAGCAGAAGGTCAGTTTCTTTTAAAACACTCTTGTGTGAAATGCCCACTCCTTTTAAAAAGATAAATAGTGCTTTCTTCTATCTTCCGTAACTGCTGAGAAATTCAGAATAGCTTTGCCTATGAAGGCTGCATTAGGGTATTAAGTGGTCCAACATAACACAGGGATACATAATGTGAAGTAATTTTTTTTGTACTTGATAGGCTCCCTGCAGCAGCTAATCTTTTTCTCTTTTTTAAAAAAGTTTTTAAAATATATACAGTATATATAGCAGTTGGCATGTGATAAAGCAAAACCATCAACCTCTAGAAGCACCTTTAGTTCCTGGAACATTTTGAGGCTCCATGTAAACCAGATAGGCTTTGCTACTAAATAAGAATATATGTCTGCAGCCCAGGGACCTCATCTGGAAGTGCACCTACTTCCACAGACAAAGGGACAATATTAAAGATGGGCTGATAGAGAAGATCCAGGGTAGGGGATTAGCGTAGATATTTTTCTTCTAGAAAATAATAGCTCCAAAAGTGTATTGAGACAGAAAGATTAAGTTGATTCATCAAATAGTTCCAAATTGAATCATGCCACTATTTATTATTTTTCAAAGCAGAAACCATAATTTTGCTTTCTAGGTGAGATAGGCTAGGCTGAGAAATATTGACTAGCCAAAAATCAGATTGTCAACTCCATAGCTGAGGGCTGATTTCGACATTGAGTAAAGACTGGGGTCTCTAAAGTCATCAGGTGTCTCAGGAAGAAGCACTCCTCGTTTCAATTCCTCGGTGTTCTCTTTTGCAATATGGGAATAAGAATCTCAAACTATTTTGCAGGATCATGTGAAAGGCCAGCAATTAAAGGGGGTTATTTTGAACATTTGAGACCATTATATACATCTTAAGCATTATTTTATTTTATTTTTTATTTTATTTTATTTCCAATTTATATACCGCCCTTCTCCCTGAGGACTCAGGGCGGTGTACAGCCAGAATTAAAAACATAAAATACAAATATTAAAATATTATTAGGCAGTGCTATGTTGCTCAGAAGTTCTATTTTAAAGTCCATGCAATAACTGCACGAGGACACCGTACTCTTTAAATAAAGAACAAGTGAATTGAAATTAGGAATGGACATGGCCACGTTCGCATTTATAATATGAAAAATCATAGCTTTGTCCATGTGCCTTCCTTACCATTCCTCCTCGCAGCTGTCTCTTTCTCTCACTCCTTTCCCTTTTCTGTTTCCTTCTATGATGCAATCAGTCTAAAGGAATGTGCTACATAGTGATCAATTTTGTTCAGTGATTATGCAAGATCAAATAAGAGCTGGACTTTGTACATACATATATACACCCAAACCCACACACACAGGTCCTTTGTTGCAGCTTTCCTTTCTTTTCCAGACAGCCGTCCCAAAGAACTGTTATGCCTAGCCTTTCTATTTTCCATAGTTGCTGACAATTGTCCCTGTGTATCCTATAGCCAAGATGATCAGATAATTAGAAGAATATAACATGATGATGAGATTCTCCTTGGACATTCAATGTATTCAGTTCTGAAAGTGCTGGGACAGATAGCAAAGAACTGTTCTTACATCAGTATGTAAAAGAAAATCAGCTCCAATTACTAAGAAGCAAATTTGACAATCTGGCAGATCGAATCTCACCAGGCTCAAGGTTGACTCAACCTTCCATCCTTCCGAGATGGGTAAAATGAGGACCCAAATTGTTGTGGTCAATATCATGACTCTCTAAACCGCTAAGAGAGGCGTGTAAAGCACTGTAAAGTGGTATAACAAGTCTAAGTGCTATTGCTCTCTCTCTGTGTGTGTGTGTGTGTGTGTGTGTGTGTGTGTGTGTGTGGGCATGGTGCACATATGCACACCTACTGTATATAGTCATACATGCACTTCAAAAAGTTGCATAGAAAGCTTGGCATGCAAAATAGTGGAGAGAATTTACATTATTGTTTATGAAAAAGGAGGACCAGGGAAATTATCAGCAAAAGGATTGATTGGGAAATGTGTATGAAGTTTCTATATGTTTACAGAAAGCTAAAAATGACTGAGTGATTTTTGACCAAATCTCTTTGAAACCCTGGACATCCCACCCTTTCGTCTGATGGAACAGAGCATTCCATACAAGACCGGTGTTAAAATGGATTGAATGTATATTTATCTGCACAGTTTTTTAATACAGTTTTTGCAGGAGCATCACCCAGGGCTCTTAGCATGACATCCATGGCATAAAAAGCCACCTTGCAGAATTGTTCCTACCAGTACAGAGGGAACATGAGGGGGAGCCCCAGAGGCATTTCTGTCCAAAAGGATTTTATTTTTTAGAAGTAATATGTGTTTTCTCCATGTAAAACATTTTGCAGCTTGTCTTGTTACAGCATTTGTAAAAACACTGGTAGAAAGCAGCAGCGCTTAAATGAATTATTTAGGTTTTGCAGCAAATCACCCTGATCTCATGCTCAAGTTCTTAATGCACTTTAAGTGATCCCAAGGAGGCAAATCAAAGCAGACAAGGGGGAAAATGTAAACGAAGCTTTACTAGCCACAGAAAGCCACATGATAAAGTTTATTAAATATCAGAGAGTAAATCATTTAGGTATTTGCATAATAATTGGCATCACAACTGGGCACCATCCAGAACCAAAAGCTTTATTGCTATGCATATTTTCCCCAAACACTGCATTTATTCCTCCTTCTGATTAATATAATGGGCTTTCCTTCCCCCACTGCTTTTTAAACAAAATACTGATATCTAGTAAATTGCTGCATGTTACAAAAGACTGGCTCTCTCCCACTTTAATCATCTGCATAAAAATGGAAATACATTAGTCTGATTATTCACTTATTGCTGGCAACATTTGGATGGAAGGATGTTGGGGGAAATCTCTTTTCTCCAGGCTGCATACCCAGTCGAAGAAAAAAGTCCACAGACTTCAAATAGTTCCCAGGAGTTTACACATGGGGGAATCCTTGGCCTAGGCTGATTGAGGAAGCTTTGATCTTGAAAAAAGAACAAGACTGGAGAATTACCAGGGGAAAGGACAAGTGAAGTCTGATTTTCCCTTGGCCATCCAGCTTGTCCCCAACTTGCCTTGTTTAATCATGAAGCAACTGCTGTCCTGTGCTTTGCACACTCGAGATACTAATTAGCTTCTTTAAAAGTTTTTTTTTTTTAAAGATTATTTTGAACCGCGGCAGATAATAGTGTTAACTGCTTCCCTTTCCTTCCTCAGTGGGTGGACACTTGCAAATAAATTTTTAATGGACCTGATCAAGGAAGTTGGATATTTTGTAAAACATACTCAGTTTCTCTCCCTTGCTCTCTTTCTCCTCTTTTATCTACCCTACAATGGCATTCTCTTTCTCAAAAATTATTTGTAATGCTGTTTTCTGAATGAAGAGATGATGCCTGAGATTCACTAGATGTCAGTGAGATTAAGCAATCAAGTTAGAGGCATGGAAAGTAGATATGATGATATGGAACTCTGCTTAATACGGAAGAGACCTTACAGGGAACAAGGACTCTGCATTTACTTACTTCTTTATCTCATTTTTAAAAATTGCATGGCTACCCACCTTAAAGCAGAAATCTGGGTGGCTCACAACAGCAATTAAACCTCTTAACTATTTTTTTTGAAAAAAAATAAAAACAAAAAATTATAAAACAAAAATAAAACCTGTTGCCTCAGTCGTTCCCTTGGGATATCCCAACAACCACATTAGTGTCTAAGTCAAAAGCCTAGTCTTGATGGCCTTCCAGAAGGCTAAAAGGGTGGAGACCTACCAGATTGCCAGGGCTGGGATTGTAGGGCAGCCACAGCAAAAGATGCATCTGAGGTCCCTCTAGATGGCAACATTTCAGGGAAGGGACCTGAAGGAAACCTACTCTATCTGATCTGATAGGATAGCAGATTTTATCAGGGAGTGGCAATCCCTCAAATAATCTGAGGTCCTGGGTCACATAAGATTTTAAAAGTGATAACCAGCATCTTGAATTGAATCCAGGAGGAAATTGGAAGTAAGTGCAGCTTGCACAACAGAGGTGTAACATGGATGAACCTAGAAGCACCCAGCACTGTGTGTGCTGTTCTGTTCTAGATCAGCTTCCAAGATGTCTTCAAGGGCAATCCCAAGTAGAGCACAGTTTGGTCTAGTGGTTAAGGTACCAGAAAGCAGGAGATTGTGAGTTCAAGTCCTACCTTAGCCATGAAAACTATCTGGGTGACTTTGGGTGAGTCGCTCTTGTTCAGTCTAGCCCACCTCACAGGGTTGTTATTGAGGGGGAAATAGGAGGAGGAAGGATATCTTAGCCACCTTGAGTTATTTGTAAAAATAATAAAGGTGGAATATAAATAAAAATAAAAAATAAGGTGTGAGTAATGCCTCTTGGTCCAGGAAAGGGAACAATTGGCACACAAGAAAAATATGTGCAAAAGCTTCCATATGCTCTTTGAGCAAGAGCCAGAAGTTCAGGAGGACTTCAAAATGCACACCTGCTCAGCCCAGGGAAGAGCAGTCTTTATTACCTAAAGATGGTTATATCCACTACTGTAGTTAACCATAAGCAACCTAACACTTTCCAAATGTTTTAAATCACAATACTTGTGATCTTTAAATAAAGGCTGGGACGTATGGCATTTGAAATCCAAAATATCTGGAGAGCATCCAGAGCCTAGAGTTCAATGTTGAAGTTCATAAGGCAAAATCTGGTGCTCTTGGTTTTTCAAAGTGTCTAGTTGATAGGTATGCATATAATTAACATACCACTTTCTTTAAACAAGATACTTTCGATTAACAATACAGAAACTAACTGCAAAGTATATACAAGATCACTCTTAATAAAAATAAATCCAATTGATAAATACTTTTTATTACACATTTTTATTTTCTCGGGTCCAGATAGACTAAAACGCCTCTCCAGATTTTCCCATGATAGTGTAATACAAACTGTCATGTTTATAAGACGGAGTTCTTGATAAAACTGGGACATGTGTATGCACACAGGTATAATAAAAATAATCTTTGTTGACAGAACTGATAAACTAAAGAGGAACTTTAGCAACAGTGGTGAATAGGCAATATGATACAGTGAGTAGGAAGCTGAATTAGAAATAGGGAGGGTCAGGTTCAGTTCCTTCACTCATCCATATGAAAGGTTGCTAAATATCAGAGCTATATGGCACAACCTGGATGCTCGGGGGCAGAGAAAAGGGTCTGGTGCAGGGATTGCCTCCATACAGCCTACAGACCATGAATTGGCCACCCTAGTTTAAGGTCATATTGATGAAGAATGTAGACTAGACACATAATTGCTCCCAAATTGTCAAATTAAATAAGATTTCATTGGAGTCTCCTCCTGTAGCCTCTGGTCTTTGCTATCTTTGTTGCTTTTACAGCTTACAGACTGAAGAGACTCCAAAGCCCTGTAATTTTGTAGGATCAAGAGATGGCAACAGGAAAAGACTTGCAATGAAACTCAAGAAGATTGGCAGGTGGTTTTAAATGACAACTGTCCCATAAAAGTAGCATTCAATACTTTATATACTTTCCACAAACATATATAAAATGTAGAGTGATCCTTCTGATTTTTTATTTTTATCTCTAAATGGATCACACCTGCAAAATTAGTCAGGTCTGCCATCCATGCAATTTTGTCTTCATGACTAAGAAACCAATTTCCTTTTCAGATGAGGTAGTATGAGCAAAAATAGATGCTAGTGCAATTGAAGTCTGAATCCATGCTTCGTGAATTTTGGATTGAAGAGTAATTGACCGCAATTCTGGGATTCTGGTTCAAACTGGGTTATAGGGAAATATTTTAGTCAAAGCTTTCCAGGACACATCATTGTCTGCAAAACGCAATCTATCTCACAAAAGCTTCTGAGGTTTGCTCTTTTAAAAATGGCTTCTTGTCTCTTTGAAAAGCAGCTTCTTGCCTCTTGGAAAGATAGAAAGGATCTTCCATGGCTCTTGGAAAAAAGGACTTCCCCCGCAAAGACAGAACGTGATGGTATGTGCTGTTTGTACAATGCATAGAAGAAAGATGGTTGTCAGGAAGTGTCTGGAGTATTGAATTAAGACTGGAAAATGCCATTTCAAATCTCCCTTCAGCCATAAAGCTCATTTTAAATCAACTGCACTCTTTGGATTTAATTACAGGATTATCATGAAAATAAAATGAGGGAGAGGAGAACATTTGAAAAATGAGATTTAAAGAAGCCAAGTAATCCATGCAGCAGTCCGGAACCTTTTCTTAAAGGTTACTGTTGAGAATAAAAGATGGCTGCTCTGCTTTTGTCACATGGCAGAAGTTGGCATAAAGTGGCACTGCTGGCAAGGTGTGTCAGGTGTTGTGGGCATCTGTAGAGAAAAGAAATGGGGTAAGTGGCATTCCACAGGCAATGAAGTCATGCTGCAAGGGATTTGATTTTTGTGTCTGTTGCATCATAATACACACAATGCTATCCCAATATCATTGTGGCATCTCTCAAAAACCTATAGCAGCATATTTGACTGGCACCATAAATCCTACTTCAGTTAAAGACTTTATTAAGATAGAAGTAGGTATGGGCAGGTATGGGCAAAACAAAATTTTAATTTCAATTTCAAAACATTCACTAATTATATAATTAGTAGACATGGCCCCATGCCCATTTTTGTAGGTTCCAAGGCCTCTAAGAACTCACTGCCAATATCTACTGGAAAATAATGATTTTAGATTATAGGAATATTTTGGGAAGGCATTGTTTGTAATTATATAAGGGTTAAAATAAGTATAGGGTCTTAACATACCTATGTTGTGTAACTCTTCACCCCCACTTCTTGCCAAAAATATATATTCTTCCCCAAATGTCTAACATTTGAGCTCTGGTCATTCCGATATTGAAATTTTGCTTTGCCCATACCTGCAGTGACCCATGTGTTTTTTCTCTAATAAGGAAAGAAGGACATTTGGAGGAAAGGTAATTTTCTATGTAGTAAATCAGAAGAGCTTAACTGTCTCTTGCTCTGAGCAATGATTGGGTTACATTTCAGTAATGGGTTACCCATGTATAATGTGTAAATTATTGTAGCAATTTGATGACATCTGTGTCACTAATGACAATAGATTAATAAATGGAGATGGCTGCATTACTATGATACCAGAGTTTTGTTATCAATCGGAGAGTGAAGCTCTTCATATTATACCTTGGATTATTTCTTTTTAAATGCTTGTCTAAAGAACAAACATAACACGGTGTCAGAAGCATTTAGAATTGATTGAGATGAGATGGATCAATTGAAGCCACCAACAAAACTTGTGAGCAAAGGAAATTTTGCTCACCAAAATCAACAATCAACAATTTAAACTTATAAAACTCCTAAAGACCCAGCCAATGAAAGGGTTGGCAAAAAAAGGGGGCAGGGGTTTGAATCAGGAAAGGTTTAAGTCCACTTTAATGAAGCTATTTTGGGCTTAAAATACAGAACTATCAACAAATTGGAAGCTATCAACAAAACTGAATAATACCCCAGACAGGACACCACTGAGGCATCAACTAAATGCTTAGCCATTTCGGAAGTAAGTTATACATGAATTCACTAAAGATTCAGGAGGTAAAAATCATGAGTTCTTGCCATTTTATCGATGAACCACTCAAAGCATGCACAATAGAAGATGCCCTCAAAAGTAATACAAGACAGTAGAAAAAGAAGGATGAATAGCTCTTCCAAATTTCAGTGGAAATTTATCCATCTAGAAATTACAATAAGGCAGAGGGAAGACTATACCACATCATCCAAAACTGGGGCAGAAGAATGAAATTCAATGTCATCAATATAAATATGATAGATTCTTTGATTTTCTTTTTAAATTAATAGCACATAATCAATCAACAACCCATAACCAGAAATGTGACAGGAAATATAAGGCTAAAACCAAGGAAAACTTTGTAAGTAGTGCCTAATAAACTCAGAGAAAGTAGTGAGATTTTTGTGATCTACAGTATGTGCCAATCAGACCTCTAGTGGGGGATATCAAAGAAAAATGGTTGAACCTCCGCCTTTTTCATTTAAGATATGTGGGAAACCCTTAATAATTCCTTTTGGGTTGAGTAGATAGGATAGAGTAGTTGAATTAGGAATATCTTTTATGGTGTCGCCTTTGCACTTTTATTCCAAATTTTGAGATTTTAAGGATCGAAAAGTGATACTTTACAATTCTTGGAAGTTGTTTTAAAATGCTGACATTCAGGCTTTATTTAAACAAAAAATTAAAAGATTGATGTGCAGTTGAGGGAATGTCACAGTAGGAGAATTTAACCCTTTCCCCTTTAAGTCATTTTTTCCCCATTCAAGACTGTGAAGATGTATTTTCCCAAGTCACTGAAAATAAGTCAAATCTGATCAGGAGTGTCTATGTGTGTTATTGGCAAAAAATCCTTCATTGGCTACATTTCAGCAAAAGAAAAAAAAAGTTGGCTGATCTGATTACAGATTGTCACTACAGTATGTAATTTTTTAATAAGTATTTTCAAAATCAGGCGCCACCTAATACACACTCATAACAAAAGGGTCTGTGAAACACTAAGCCTGTAATTATTTGTTTCCTGACTACCATGTTCGGTAGCTTCCATCTACTCCTCAATCTTCCTTGGACTTAGAGTTCGTGGCAGCAATTACTTCTTTGTTGTTGCTTTTTTTTTTTACACAATTCCTTTACAATTGCTGCTCCTCCCTGTTCTTTCAGTTCAGATTGCATAATACAAAATCTGATAAAGAATATTGACAGACAGCTTTTAGGGAGTGTAAAAATATAATCCATGTAGCCAGATTGCTTGAGATAATATATTCTTCATTTATTCTAGATATTGATCAGTGAAATTGTTTCTGCTGCATATTTATGTAACTAAAGTTATCCTCAGTAGCCCCAATTAAAAATAAAAGGTTCAAAATACATTTTCACATAAATATATTTTATATGACAGCCCATATAATTTTACGTTTTAATGCATTATTGGTAGACCCAATCCCATACATTATTTTTTTATCACTATATATTCTGGTTGGCAGCCACAGCTCTTGAAATGTGAATAAAATAGTATAGTCTAATTAAAATATCTATCTATCTATCTATCTATCTATCTATCTATCTATCTATCATCTATCTATCTATCTATCTATCTATCTATCTATCTATCTATCTATCTATCTTCATTTGTCTGCCATCCAGCCATCTAGCCAACATTAAAGATAGGCAAGCCCTTTTCTGAGAAGCAGTAGAATATGTTGAAGTGAGTACATTGAAATGAGTACCTTTCAAATATCACTATTAAGAAGTTCTGAAAAATAGAAAATACCCAGAAAAAAATGGAATAAACTCTTTTTCTTTCCTGAGCCTTTACTTTTTTCAAATCTGTTTTTTATTTGTTTATCCCTTAGCTTTGTATTTTTTTTTTTGATGTATGAAGATTCAAATACTCAGCCATTATAATTCTACATTCCTTATTTACAGAAAACATATCAAAATTTACAATGAAACCCCTCTCATATAATGCAGCCTCTGACCTCCTCTAACCAAAAAGTGTTTATCGATAGAAGAGAATATTTGTAGCTCAGGTTTGAACTGTGGGTTCCTTGGTGCTCTCTGAACTTGATGGTTTTCTTGCAAATGTTTCATTACCATACTAGGTAACATCATCAGTACTAGAAGGTAGTGGAGTTTGCTCTTATTTTCATATACTAGTAGTTTATCCCCATTCCCAACTCACCCCACAGTAATGATCATGCAAAATCCCCACTCCCAATTCACCCTGGAGCAGGGGTTTTGGGCCTGGACGGCCTCTTGCACCACCCTGGAAGTGAAAACACGGCATGGGGGATGCATACCCCCTTGTGCCCTGTTTTGGGCTTGGATGGCCTCCTGCACCAACTTGGAAGCTAAACTGGGGCATGGGGGGCTGCGCGACATCCACCCGTGTCCTGTTTTGGGCTGGACGGCCTCCTGCACCAACCTGGAAGCCAAAACAGGGCACAGGAGGGGAGCGTGACACCCCCATACCCCATTTTGGACCTGGAAGCCTCTTGCACCACCCTGGAAGCCAAAACAGGGCAAGGGGGATACGTGCCTCCCCGTGCCCTGTTTTGGGCTTGGACGGCTTCCTGCACAAACTTGGAAGCTAAAATGGGACATGGGGGGGTGGGGCTGCGCGAGATCCGTCCATGCCCTGTTTTGGGCCTGGACGGCCTCCTGCACCAACCTGGAAGCCAAAACAGGGCACAGGAGGGGAGCATGACACCCCCGTATCCCATTTTGGGCCTGGACAGCCTCCTGCACCAACCTGGAACCAAAACAGGGAAGGGGGGCACACAATGCCCCCTGTGCCCCATTTTTTGGGCCTGGATGGCCTCCTGCACCATCCTGGAAGCCAAAATAGGGTGCACAGGGAGACTCCTGGAAGGGGCGTGGTGGGGTTAGCCGGGGCCAGCTAGAGATGGGATTAGCCGGTTCTCCAAATTGGGGAAAAAAATAACAACTAGTTTGCCCAAACCTGTGTGAACTGGCTGAATCCTACCTCTGGTTATTGCATTTTTTTAATTATCTGAGTAACACAACTGCTGCAAAAGTGGTAACTGGTTACCATTTGGCTTCTGGGTGGAATATAAGTTGTTGGCTGTCACCTGTAAAGCCCTGACAGTTTCCTGATCTGAATTCCTGATGAGTTCATCTTTTCCCAGAAATTTCTGCCCATGTAATAATATCTGGTAATTTTTAGTCCCATTCTTGAGGAATATTATCATGAGAGACCACAAGAGAACGTGTTTTCTCTTGCTACCTTCTCTTGCTACCTTCTCTTGCTACTTTGGAATAGGCATTCATCCAATATTACATGAATACGAACTCTATCGACATTCCGAAAACTGCTTAGATTTTCCTATGATCTGTTAAGAGAAGCCTTTGGAGTTTAGTAATATGGAGGGTCCCTTTTCTGCAGAAAGTGACAAGTGCTATAACTGCTCTTCCTTAGTATACAAAAAAAGGAACAGTGGTGGGATTCAAGTAATTTAACAACCGGTTCTCTCCCCTAATGATTTCTTCCAACAACCAGTTTGCCAAACTGCTCAGAAAGTTAACAACCGGTTCTCCTGAAGTGGTGCGAACTGGCTGAATCCCACCACTGGATAGGAAGGATTATTGTTGCTCCTGGTGTTGGGCTGGTGGTACAGTATGTTTGCTTTGCTATTCATTTGTTTATTGTTTGAAAGCTTTTTAGAGCCTTTTAGAATGAAGTGGTATGTAAATTTCATATGGAAAGTGAGAGACGAGAAAAAAAACTAACTAGTGAGAGTTAAATTATCTATAAGTCAAAGGAAATCTTGTATATATATTCTTGTCTAAATTCCAGAATAAAACATGAAGGTGAAAAGTCAGGAGATGTTTTCCTTCTAGGCATATAATAAACAATTGGGAATTCAAGTCATTATCATGAAAGACACAGTTCTCCAGATTCGTGCAGACTGAAAATATAAGAAGAGAGTAAGCAATAGATGGCAATGGACATCCAAGCTGTATCTCAAGTAAGGGCTGACTAGAGGAAATCACAGAGTGCAGTGTGTGTGTGTGTATGTGTGTGTGTGTGAGAGAGAGAGAGAGAAAAAAAAACAGCAAGGAATTCCAATTCAGATAGTCATGTGATAACCTGCCATGGATCAGGTGACCTGGAAGAACCAATTAACTTTTACAGAGAACAATATTCTTGCAAGGGGGAAAAGCCATCTGGACCTTACTCTGTTCACCAAGTTCCCAGCTGCCAGCCATCTCATCTTCAGCTTGCCTGCCTTCACCATACAAGAAGCATATGAGCATAAGGCTAATGGCTTTATGTCTCACAGCTTTCCATGAAGAAAACTTTTCAGTGTATCTAGTAGAGAAAAAAAATCTCATGGATATTGCTAATAAAGTGGAGCAGTTTTTCAGAGAAAGTACCTCACCAAAAATAAGCAGCACCCCAAGAGCTACTATAGTCTTAGCTAATGCTTTTCTCCTGCTTTATCTCACAGGAGGCAAAGCTAAAGCAGAACTAAAGGCAGCTCTGTTGTACTTGCTGAATAAAACAAAGGAAATCATTTGTAGATGAGTTGCCAAGTCAAGTCTAAACATTTGTTCTAACTGGCAATGTGTCACGGGTCAGGCCTCATGCAGGTATAATCCAACCCCGCTGCAAACTCAGATTAGATGCCCATATATGGAAAAGAGGGATTTTTAAAAAAAATGTTACGAGTGTTGCCAAATGTGCTTGCAAAATTGAGGACAGACTCATTTTAAATGCCAGGAGGAGCTGCTATCAGCCTTATGCTCGTATGTGTCCTGCAAGATGGAATTTATTACGTTCATTCAGAAGATAATATCAGAGGGAGAGAAAGCGATAGGGAGGGGATTTCTTTTACATACTGCTCTGAGAAAAAGGGCTTAGAAGTCAAACTCTATTTTGAAATGGAAGAACATTTAAACAAAAAAATGGAAGCTAATTTGTAATAACCTTTTAAAATGGCATTTCCAGCCATACCATTATACAGAAGTCAGATTTTAAAAGCTAAAATATACTTCTACTATCTAGCACTTTATATTTTACTACTGTTTTTAGGAATCCTTCCTTCCTTCCAATTTATTAACCCCACTGGTGCTGTCAAGTGCAAAAAAATCAGATCCATGCATGAAGGTTCAAATTAACTGATTTATTGCTAAAAGCTTATGCACTAGGATCTTCTCAAATGACAGTCAGCACCTGGTTACAAGATGGTCAACAATGTTCAAGGGACGGGTTGGACTTAGTTCATTTGTGACTATGTAATAACTCTAAGCAGATGCCCCTTTTTAACTCCTCCTCCTGTCTCTGCCAGCCTTTCTCCTACTGTACAGGTGCTGATCTTTTAGAAATCTACAGACTGAAGTGTATTGCAATATAATTCCAGACAAACAACAGATGTGAGGTTAAAAAGGGTGAGTCACCGTTTGTGGGATTTCCTATGGAATTATAGCATAGCTGTGGAGGCATCCTGCACACATCTTTATCTGCTATATATCAGAAGTTGTCCCTGTGTTTTATTGTACCTACTTGAACAGTGCTGTCTGGTTCATCTGTTTCTGTGCAATATTTCGTTGTAGGCAATATTTCATTGTTCTCTCCAACTGGAGCACTCAGTGTTGCTGCCCTACATGGCAATTGTTTTGTACAAATTCACCAAATGTACAAGTTTTAGCAGTTCAGGTATTCAGGAAATATATTTGTAGAAAACTATGGACACAGAAATGGACATTGATGGAGTAGAAGAGTTAAATGATGACCCTGTTAATTTATTTGACAGTCAAATTGATTATTGATTGCCACTTTCTCTTTATAGTTCATGCCACAGGATTTAAAAATGGTGGGGATAAAGAATCAGAGGAATCCATCATTTGTGTCTACCTCATGTTTCTCTCAACAATCAATCTCATGAAAGAGAACCATCTCAATAATTTCCCCACCTTTTTTTCACTATTACATGTGATTTGACTGACCTAGAGATGTTGAAATATGTGATTTGGATAAACCAAAGTATGATGGAGAACAGCATGCATTCAAAGATTTTATGTTGGCTTTTATGTTGAAAGGATTCAAGCAGGCAGGCCCTTCAAACTGAACATTATAATATAGATATAGCCCTCTAGGTGTTATTGGATCCCAACTGCTAAAAATGCCATAAAATGGAACCTAGAAACATAGACAACTACAAATTCTCAAACTTTCCTATAAATTGAGAAATATATGGGATGTGAAAATAGAAACAGAAGTTTATTTGTTCCTATTTCTATACCGCCCTTCTCCAAATAGGACTCAGGGCGGTGAAGTTCTAAAAAACACCTAGCACATCAGTGGTGGGTTGCTACCGGTTCACACCAGATCAGGTGAACTGGTAGCAGCGGGAGGCTCTGGCCACCTGCCAGAATGCCTCTGTGCATGCGCAGAAGCTCCATGCGCAAGTGCCCACGGACACACGCCCGCCCGAGCAAACTGGTAGCGATGGGATTTAGAACCCGCCCCCGTAGTATATCCTCCTTATTTTGTGTTAAAAACAAATATGAGGGGTGCCATTGGAGATTTTTAGCATTATTATTATTTCTGGAACCTTTTGCTTTGAGGTTCACTCCTCCTCCTCTAATATAGTTTTCTATTAATTGTGTTATTCTAAGACTGAATGGCACTTAGTGATACGCCCATAATCTATAAACCTTTTACCACTACTCTTATTGTATCATTCCTGGAAAGAACTGAGGTTTGTATCCCTGGTTCTCCTCATCTTTGGCCATGCTTGTCTTCATAAAAACCCTGCATAATAGTTTAGACTGAGAGATAATTATTGGCTTGAAGTCAGTTTCATGAGTAAGCTCAGATATGAGCCCAGGTCTTTCCCAGTCCTAGTGTAATTGCTAAGTTTTTGTTATGGGGTTTTTAAAAGATCCTAATGCTCAGTTAGTCTTTTAAATAGAATCATGGATCTAGTCAACAGCACAACAGCTTTAAAATCTAAACAAGAAAAAGTGAACTTTGCTCACACAGAACAGCTGTTTTATGTAAAGAGTTCTGCAGCTGGGATGACTAGCTCTAAATGCTGGGAAGATGTAGAATTCTTAACCCAAACTTAAATGGGGGAGAGGGAGGGGAAGGGGAACATAGCCCATAATGGTGAGAGATAACAGGTGGAAGCCTTATTTTTGCCATTGTGCCTTAAGGGTAAAATCTGGCAGGCAGAAGTCGCTTCAGAACAAAAGCCACGGCATCTGCTGTTCACTGCACTTCTCCAGTCCATCTCTATTTTTTCAGCATCACTGACAACATTTTGACAGCAGGATGTTACAGCGTTTTCATTTTTCATTCTCTCAGAACTTTCAGATACCAAAATGAGGCTTTGGGGCTGAAGCCCCTCTCTGTTTCATCACAACAATAATTGATGTTGAAAAGTGCAGTTTCCACTGCACTGAAGTGTGGCAAGTACATGCCTGATCCATGAGAACAAAACCAAAAGGATAATACTTTCATTAGGACCAACCACAAGGACATACCAAAAAAAAGCATTTGGGCTTTCCAATTTTCCAGAGGTTATTCCCCCTCTCATATGGTAGAGTTATCTGATTCATCAGATGCAAACTTTGTCAGTGGTTTCCAGCAGTGGGTTTCACATTATGTTACTACTGGTTTGCCCCGCACGCACCCAGTTCGTGCATGCCCCTGCTTTCCACACATGTGCCCGGCCTTCCGCGCATGCACTTTGCTAATGCGTGCCTTCTGTGCATGCTCCCGGCCTCAAAAATGTGCCTTAAAAATGTGCCTAAATAGGATGGCATAGAGCTGAGGTGGGTGGGCAGGTGGGTGGGCAGATGGGCCCACCCACGATTTCCGCTACCGGTTCGGGCGAACTGGTTCAAACTGGCTGAATACCATCTCTGGTGGTTTCCCTGCTGGGACAAGAAGGCTCTCCTGAGATAGGAGGACATACGCTTGGACCAATGGTGAGCAAACCTTTTCAGGGTGATAAGAGGTCAGGTTGTGACAAGAACATTCTCTTCCTTGGGCTTCCCAAACACCAAATAAGTCAACAGTTGTGCTTGAGAAATATGTAATTTGCATTAACAATTCTACTACTGCTTTCTCACAGCTGCTCTTGTGGTTTGAAAGACCTTTGGAATAGGATGTGATAATTGATACAAGAAAAATAACAACACAAGGGAATGGGGAGCAACCGCAATGATAATATTTTTGCAGAATCTTGAAGAAGAGTACAGTCTATGGGTACATTAGAAATGTTGAGAGTACACATAGACCTTGAGCATTATTACTCAGTTCTGCTATAGTGGGCTTAGCTTTGGTAAGAGTACTTCTAATCAACCTCTCTAAGCTTGACTTTCAATGAGCTACTAACTGTATTTTCCATAAATGCTTCTGGGGTCCATAGGGAACACAGGGAGTCATGAATTTTTTTAAAAAAAAATGCTAGAAATACTGTTTTTCCTTGCAGCGTGACAGCTTTCACTGAATTTTGTTGAAAAAGTAGGTCTAATATATCTGGATTGCAAACATCCAGGAAAGCAACAGAGGGCAGAAAAACAAGACAGGGAAGTCTAATGCTTTGCTGCCCTCTACAATCACGTAGACTTTTGCAACCCAGAAATGGTAATGCCATGAAAATTAGGGCACTCAGATAGAATGGGGCACTAGGAAAATTCCAGGTGTGAAAATAATGGGCAGACTGGTGCCTACAGGCAAAGTTCCAGCTGTAGTCTGTGTGCTCATTGGGCACAAGTGAAATCACACGCTTAAATACACTCAACATCCATTCCAGCACTGTATGACACATGAACAGTTAATACCTGCCTTTCCTCATTGTCTTTGTTTTTGAAAAATAGCAACCACGGGATTACTTATTAAAAAACAAACAAACATAAAACCTCAATGGATACAGTTCCTTTCTGCCCTGGGTACCAGCTTTAGGCTTTGCAACTTGCTTAAGATTAGCAAGGCTGGTTGAAATTTAGCTACAGTTTAAAAGGGTTTAGCCTGAATTGAAACAGCCCCCTGTGTCTGCAGACATAGAATGGCCTATTGTGGACATTTACTCCGTCCTCTTTTGACTCCACCCAGACTCTCTTATGCTGTCTGGAATGTGTGACCTTAAGGCTGAGAATCCTTCTCCATCAGGAACAAGCAAAACCACTTTAGCCTATTTTATTTGAAATCGGGGAAGGAGGGGAGGATGGTGTTACCCAGAGACTTGCATTATACATACAGCTGCTTATATGAGCTATAAAGGATAATTTTCTTGTATTAACGTCATAAATTTTGTTGAGCCAGTGAGGCTTCCCACTGCATAATAGCTTAATTTTTCATTCTAATAATAACTGGCTGCCAGCTAAAATGAATGGGTGAAAAAACAAACATTTCTGTTCCATGACATGATCTATGACAGATGTACAGATTTTGGAGGCCCTCCAGCAGGGTATTCTAACCTGCCTGCTCTTGACTGAATCCCCCCACCTCAAAAAAGGGAATTGACGTCAAGATAAGAGAGTAAACTGTACAAGAACTTCAAGAATAAGTAAAAATCCTCATCCTCTAGTTAAATTGTAATTGGCAATCAGCCTGATTTAAAACCACACTAAATATCCGGACATTTTTAAAGTGCCTTCAGCTTATGTATGTAAATAAAAGAATGAAAACATTCCCTTGTTTGTTTGTTTTTTAAATGCATAGTGTGGGTGCCAGAAATAATAGCCTGGGTCATTCCAAAAATATCAGAGGTGTCTAAACATATGAATGTGCATCAGGTACTTTTGGGGTAGGTCTTCAGTGAGAAGAAAATGACGCCCTTTTTGTGTTTACAATTTTAAACATTTGTAGCTCAAAATTTTTCATGGTATTGGACTGATGGCTTCAAGATTACAGAAGACAATCATTATGATTCTCTCTGAAAAGACTACCCTATTACAGTATGGACTAAAAATAAAGCATCAAAGCCCACAGTTTCCAAACCATAACCAAGACACAAAAACCATCAGCCCAAAGGAAAAGAAATGCAAACAAAACTGCAGATTTGATAGAAACAAATGGATTTTAAAATGACTTCCAAGTTATTGCTAACATCTGCATCAGGATTTGTTAATTTGTTAAGTGGATACACAGATTCTAGTGTGCCTACCGTCCCTGTCCTAATATTCCTTTTTACTTACTCTTTTCATGTATTCAAATTATGTTTATACTTTTACTTGTTATCTTATATATGCTTGAGAAAATAAACTTATGAAACTTATAGAAAATATACTGTGAACCTACTATCACAGTTTCTTCCTACAGACACCTGCCAAATGAGATTTTGATCCCCCCAAAATAATCGGTACACAGGAATACCACGCCACACAACTCACCTATATAGTTGTCTCCCAATAATCAAAGGCTAGCCAGTCAGCTTTTTTGTGTTGTGATATACATATATACCTACCTTCTTCTATTTTCCCTAGCAGATATCTGTGGTCATATATTGAGCTCTAGCATTCAGTTCCTTGAAAGAGATTCATTGCCATAAAAATTCACACCACACAGAAAAGTAGATGACTGGGAAAAGAATTCTAAACTACTTTACCTAGACATGTTAGGAAACATTTTTGAATGGGATAGCAATAGCAATGAGCTTTCACCACCATTTTGAAATGATTGTCCAAATGTTCAGTCTGCAATTCCTTGGAAGAGATACTTGCACAAATCCTTCATTTATATTGACTTGGAATTCATTTTTTTAAAAAAATGAATATCATTGCCAATCATTTTGATTGCAACAACTCATTGCCAGAGGGGTGCAACAATAAAACATTTGATTATTGTCAAAGAGACCAAGGTTCAAATCTACTTTCAACCATGTCACTGGTCACTTTGAACTATTCATCAGTCAAATGTACTTCACAAAGATGCTTTTTGGAGGGGAAAATGGAAGAAGCAGTATTACGCAGGCTGTTATATGAAAGGCAGCATATGACTTAAAACAAATAAATATGAAAAATCCCTTCTATTATTCCACTTCCAAAATATATTTCATTTTCCATGAAATGAAATAGGTAATATTCATGAGTTTCAGGTTAATGTTCATTAGGATGGGAAAGATTATTTTTCACTACACCATCATGCAAGATTCCATGAGTTTCCAATTATGATAAATAATGCACTTTTCCCCCTATTCGGGATTTAACTAATAAACTAGCCATTAAGCCATAGTTCCAGATATGAATTCTGAAATTCTGAGAGAGAATGAGACACTTTTTGCCTTTGAGTTAAGCTTGCCTCTTGGTGATTTAATGAAAAAAGAAATGCCATCTTGCCTGGTATCTAATGACACTAAATGGTGTGGCTCCCTAGGTGGCTCAGTGGCTAATAGCTGAGCTTGTCGATCAGAAAGGTCGGTGGTTTGAATCCCTAGTATAGGTCTCCTGCGTGAGCAGGGGGTTGGACTAGATGACTTTCAAGGTCCCTTCCAACCCTGTTACTGTTAGTTTTTCTAAAGTCAATCCCATAACGTCTTTGACATCATCACCTACTGGAACCATTGTCTACTTTTGTCTCTCTTGATGAATATAATCAATTTTTGCTGTCATCTACTTGTACCATACACTGCAAATTTACCAGTATGAATGTTTGCTTGCAGGTCATTGCTTAAGATAGCAATCATTCTATTGGTTGGTTAGTTTTTCCTGTAGTCCATGATACTAGTATTCACCTCCAGATCCATCTTTCTTTTAATCTTTCTTGATGAAAGCTGCGTGTTACCTCTGAAAATACTTTTATCTTATTTGTCATTGAAATATTGTTATCTTACATGATATAGTTTAAATTTGCATTGCCCTCCTCCCTACAATTAATCTCATCTTTACATTATTAACAGCACATTGTCCATCTTTATTCATGAGTCTAACAAATCAAAATTATCTATCACCTTCTCTTCTTCACTATCAACGGTGAATTAATAAAGCCTGCTGGTTGACATTACCCTTTTCTTCTTGATACTTAACATTAACCAAGATTTTTCAATTTCCAATTTTGCTTTGATATCGAGCCTTTCTAAGTCTTCTTTGCTTCCAGCTAACAAAATGCTAACATCTGCATCAGTTGTCGGTGTTTTATCTTCCCATTTTGATTCTCACTATCATTTCTGCCATTTTATAATGTATCTGCCCTATATGTTAAAACAAATAAACATGGAGATATCATTCATCCTTGTTTTACTCTTTCATATTCTACATCTCTCCATTTTTCCAGTGTCAACTTTCATTTCAGTTATTGTTCATTGTAAAACTTCCTAAGGAGAATATTCAGATGTGGTGGTACACTCATTGTACTTAATATATTCTATGTTCTGGTATGAGATTTGAAATCAAAGGCCATGTGTATTTAATAATAGTGAAAATAAACTTCATTCTTATATCCTTCTGATCTCTCCATTATTCATCTTATGTTAACTTGTGTCTGTTTGATTTTTTCTGAAAACTCTTAGTTTGATAAGTCTTTCACCACGTATGACTTCATTCTTTACTGTAAGGTCTTGAGCAAATTTTGCTTAAATTGGTTAAGGGGAAATTCCCTTTTATCTCCCTTCTTCAGGATGGATATATGCAAGCTGTCTTTTCCAATCCCTAGGTCACAAAGTATTGTTCCATATTTCTTGACATAGAGCTGTTTGCTTTTTAGCTGCCTGTTCCTTGCAGTTTGATATAGTTCATCTATTTTCTGCTACTGTCCTATTTTACACCTAATCGATTGCTTCTCTCTTTCTAGTTGGTCCTCTCTTTACAGTCTAATTTACCTCTATTTTAATCTCTTCCATAATTACACTTGTGTAGTCCTACCTTGCCTATACATTTTCCTCTGGCTTTTCTGATCCTCCATAAAAGAAACCATTGGTCTTCATTTTCTTGTTGTTTTTCTCTCTGGACAATTTTGGTTGTGATAACTTTCTTCATCTTTCTTGCATGTTGTTGGGCATCTAAAATCATTTCATATACCTTCTTGTTACTAAAAATTTCATCCTCAATCTTTCTTGGACAACCACGTTAGCTTATTCTGAGAGGCACTTTCAGAATCTTTACTTCTTTGAAATTTCAGGTTTTTATCACTGTTGTTGTTATTAGAGCTTTACAACATCTAATATATTTTCTCATGCCACTGAAGAGTTTCTTTTGCACAAACAGAGTAGACTGATCTTGACTGTATGTTTTAAGGTCAAATATTGCTGGCACTCTTACTCTCTTTAATTTTAAGTTGATAACAATAATTCATGGCCTCTTCCACAGTCTGCACCTGGATTTTTCTTGGATACTGGGCTGCATTTCTTCATTTCTGTTTCATATTATGTAGCTGATTTGATTCTGATGTGCATCTGGTGATGTCCATGTGTAGCATTTGTTTTATTGTACTTGAAACAGGTTTCAGCATGAGCAAATAATTCTCTTTGCAAACCCTATGAATTTATCTCTTAGATTATTGCATGCATTCAATCCAAATTTTCATGTAATTCCAGACACTTCAGTTTCTTCAACTTTTCCATTCCAGTAACTCTTTAGTTGTCCTGTACCATCTCTTGATGTTGCCTTTAGAATGTCTAGCAATTTGCCATAACTTTGTTTAATGTATTCCACTATTATATCTGTTGTAGGTATACTACAGTTCAGTAATTCTAATAGCTATGTTTCTGTGGTTTATAGTTTTATAGTTGAGCATAGAGTATACCTAGAACAGTATATATTTAGCAATAGGCTTTCCTTTTTTAAAAAAATTATCAATGACATTTAATTCACTCAGCTTGTTTTGGTTTACCTAAATTAACTTATTTCTAAAACAGAGCACTAATTTTTATCTGGATATATCTGTTAGGATGTACTTTTAACCATCTTATTGCATTTGACTTTTTCCCCCGAGAGGTGGGACAATAGCATTATTCCAAATTTTGTTTTTGTTTTTTTTAAAAAAATCACTATCTTCAAATCATTGGAACAAAAAATAATGCTACATTCCTATTAACCAATCTGGTGTCTTCACCGGCAAAGAATGTTTGTTTTTTTTTTTCAAAAGAACAAGGTGGGTATTCTATAATTAAGAATTGAGTCCATTTAGATTGTTTAGTGTATATATAAACAAACTTTTCAAAAGGCAGACTGCATGCTTATTTATTGACCTGAAGGTGGCCTTTAGTCCTGTTAATTGAGATCTGCTGTGGATAAAATTAGATAACAGCAACCTGGGGGAAAAAATCCTCTGTATCTGATTCAAGCATTATATTTAAACATATAACTAAATATTGAAATGACCCTAGTTGTGATTTTAACTAAATCTACATCCAAATGAGGGTTATATTCTTGCCCCTTGTTTGTTTACCTTTTAGGGTTGTTTACCTTTTAGGCATCAACCTTCTGAGCTCTTCAAGTATATCAGGAATGAGATGAGATGAGAGGTATCAATGTCCTATCTCCACATAAAATAATTGGTCATGGAATTCAGAGTAAGTGTTAGTTTAGATACTTTGTCTTTTTATTCTAAGCAATTTTGACTTGGCAAGGAACAAGAAGAAAGCCAGAGTTTGCTATGGAGGGGGAAAAAAACCTTTCTATTTATAAATAGTTGGGATATTTAAATTATACTGTGTTTAAATTTTGCTTACATATGTGCAGAACCATGCACACTGGGTAGAATCTGTTTAGCGCACTTCTACAACTGTTTATTGTGCTGTGGGAAGAAAGCAAATTAAGCAAGAAATGTGTAATGTAACAACTGCAAATTCATAGCTAACTTGGGGAAGAGAGAAATGAGGTACAATTAATGCTACGGCTTCTTTCCACTGTCTTGGATTAGCTCCTGCTTGAACTGAGATCTCCAAGAACTCTTAAGAGAACCCATCTTCTGCCTTTTCCCTTTCTAATGACTAAAGGGGTTTGCTTGGCCAGCAATGATACGTAAGAATGTTCCATCAGCTGGCTATTATGTCTTCATTATATTTGCTCTTTGGTTACCTTTGGTTTTGGAATTAAAAAAAAAATCATTCCAATTAGTTTGAATATGTTCAGAGCCTTCTTGAGTGCTTATGCTTGTCTAACAGACTCGCTTTGCAAATGCATAGAGGCTTGTTGTTGGGTGTGTGTGTGTGTGCGTGCGTGTGTGTTTAATGGAATCACCTCAATGGTTTTAAATCACTCCACAATGTGCAAAGTAATTTAAAATTACTGGAGTGCTTCCAATTTTTATTAGTCCTTGAATTTGGAAGTGACTCAGGGTCTTTGGGGCATGTGCAGTGCACTGTGACTTACAATTACTAAACCCTTGTGGGTTTTTTTTTTCCTCCCCCCTCCCTCCCCCCTTTGGAAAGCTGCTGTGTTTTTCAATCACCAGAAGCAACTGAGCTTATCACAAAAGAAAAGCAAGGGGGAGCAGAGGAGAAATTTGGTTTTAAACACGTTGTATACAACATCCTAACAGTAGTGCTAAGATATCAGTGGGCTCCTCATCAAATGAAACCTCGTTGTTTTTATTTGACTTGTCCTAAGTATAGCTTTGTCTGGACCCAATCCTAACTAAACCCATCCATTTAGGAAGGAGCAGACCCAATTTTCTTGGATGTGTCTATAGTCACCTACAGTTTTGACAATTATTTTATTAAATAATGTAATAATTGAGGTGTGGATTAACGAATCTTCTTCAATGGCTACATTAGAAGGAACCTCACAAAGTTAAAATAATGAAACATGAAACTACAATTCTATCAATTTTTGGATGAATTTTATATTTTATCTCAATAACAACAGGCTATATAGTATAGAATGTTTTAGAAATATGGTAAATTTGTATGTGTATAATACCTGTTTCTTTTCTTACTTTTTAGTAGATGTCTTGTGTTTTCTATATCTTTCTTTTTCTATACATCAACAATTCATCTTATTTAGATACTTGATTCTTAATCCTAGATCAATTAAAAATAAACAACCTTAAAAATGCTTTTATTCCATGTTCTGAGCTCAGTACTTTTTTTAAAAAAGATTCTACCAGTTTTGTTTCTTTCATATGTCAGAGAAGCTATTTTATTCTATCAATAAAGGAGAATATTCGAAGCTCAGGGTTGACGTGAGGGGTCCTTGGTGCTCTCTGAGCTTGTTTTCTTGAAGATGTTTCATTACCCTAACTAGGTAACATCATCAGTGCTAGTACTGATGATATTACCTAGATAAGGTAATGAAACAATTGCAAGAAAACAAGCAAGCTCAGAGAGCACCAAGGACCCCCTTTTTTATTCTATTGTGTGTAAATAAACTTAGAATAAAATAGCTTCTCCCTTGTATGAAAGAAATAAAATGTGGGGCTCTCTTATTTTTGATTGGTAGCCATGAATGTCTATGGGGGAGCAAGAGGAGCAAATTACAAAGCATGCACTATGATGTTGTATCCAAGGATGTAAAAAACAGGGTTGGCATTGTGACCTCAAAGCACTCTTTGTGTCATTTTGACAAAATCTTGGCTTGTTGCACACAAACCTAGTGACAGTTCTGTGAAATACTATTTGGAGGAAATCTTCCATTTTCACACAGACACACTCACACAAATTGGAAAGAAGAGAAAGTCACTAGTTTAGCACAAGTGTATTTCAGGGAGGAGATAAGGATTATATTAATATTTTAGAAGGTAAGTGAAAGTCCTCTTAACAGAAAAGTCTTCCTTCTTCCTCTTTGTGTTGACCTCAGCGTTTCCATTGGCAAAAGTTGGATTGTATAAAACTTAATTTTTCATTAATGACATTATTACATCACTATGTCACCAAAATGTCTGTAAAGGACAATTAAATAATTAAATATTTCACCCCCTTAACCCTGATGTAGGAATATATGGAACGATTTTTGAGTCAACAATTGTTATTGTAGAAGGAAAAGAAATTTAGTGCTTTGCTGATGCCTTGAATTATAACTTCCACAGATCATAACTAGTTACCAGAATTTCTGGAAGATGCTCTTTCTCTGGGCTTTCTCAGAATAAATGATACTCCAGAAGTATTTCAGTTTATAACAGATGAAACAAGGGTAAATTCAGTCATGCCTTTCAATTCAAGTGAACAGCTTAATAAAGCTGTTCTATTCTTTTCCAGACCTATTTACTCAAATCCATATTGACCTTCAGCTGAATTTTGCTCCCAGTTCCGTGGAATATCATAGATAAACTATTAAGGAAATTGTAAGTTGTTTTGGGGGTTTATTTATCTTCACTGAAAGTAGAAAAGTATCTTCTTGTATAGTTGGGGATAATACTCATCATATATCTAAACAAACAGCAATTAGTTGAGGCCAAATTCTACATCTATGATAAAACTTGTCTTCTAATTTCTCTCCCTGAACAAATAAGACTTCCCCCTTTCTATCTCATTTGGATGAGATAGATACTTTCAAAATTATTTAATGATGATTTAAGTTCATTTTTCCACAATGAGGGTGATTTTTTTTTTGGCCATAACTAGGCAGACTCCCTGGTTGTCCATGATTTTGGAATCTGCTGGAAAGCTGATTGTGCAACAATTATCTAGAATGTACAAAAATATTTTGAGTCTTTGCTGGAAATGTGAACAACATGAAGGGATGTTTTACCATATTTGGTGAATATGTAAAACAAAAAAATTTTTGGGGATACAAATACATGCATTAATTCAGAAGATTTTAAAGGTTAAAGTACAAAAGAAACAGATACTTTTCTTTGACAAATGCAGCAAGATTATTATGCTCAAAAATGAAAAGGCTTGAGGCTATCTACAACAGAGGACTAGTAGTCATAATGATGGAACTTGATGACTCAATTAAATATCTGCATTTATGGTCAACTGAAAATCCCTTATTTCTGGTTTAATGATTTAGAAAAAAAATGGATAATAGAAAAGAAATGAAGGGTATTTTGTAATCATAGATAATTTTGTAATTGTAGAAACTTTCTATTTTTTTCTTTTTTTTTCCTGCACATTTGCTTTTCTTCCCCTTTCTCTCTTTCTTTATTATTTCTGCTCTTTATTAGTTTCTGTTTGTTTGTAAATCTTTTGTACAACTTTAATAAAAGAATTATACAAAAGAAAAAAGAAAGCTAATAGCACAACCACAGACAGGACACATGTGCACAATCTTCGCCTGCCTCCTAACTAAAATAAGCAGCTGAACGTAGAGAATGTCCTTCTTGTTTACAAGAATTAATTGAAAAAAATTACATATAATGAGAATTTCTCTAACATTCTGTTCTCTTTGAAAGAAATCACAAAAGAATGTTACCTTCCATTAGATTGAAAGCAACTGGTTGGGAAAGTAGCCGAAGGAATGACTGGTATAGCACTCATAGACAAACCTTTTGAGAAACTATGCAGAAATGATCACAGGACAGTTTATATATTACGGGACTGCCTTCTGCCATCAATTGCCTCCCACCGGCCAGTTCGCTCCCACAGAGAGGGCCTCCTCAGGGTGCCGTTGGCCAGACAATGTTGGCTGGCGACCCCCAGGGGGAGAGCCTTCTCTGTGGTGGCACCTACCCTCTGGAACAATCTACCCCCAGAGATACGAGTGATCTCCGACCTTCGGACTTTTCGTCGGGCCCTAAAAACCTATTTTTTTCAGTTAGCCGGGCTGTCCTGATTTTATGGTTGGTTTTAAAATTTGATATAGATTTTAATTGAAAAGTTTTAAATTACGGGCCAAATTTATTTAATTATTTAAAATCTATTTTTAACTTTTGTGTATAAATGTTTTTATCTTGGCTGTTCACCGCCCTGAGTCCGAAAGGAGAAGGGTGGTATAGAAATCTGAAAAATAAATAAATAAATAAATAAATAAATAAATAAATAAATAAATAAATAAATAAATAAATAAATATATGTTCTTCAAAGAATCACAACAGCTAGAGCTACAGTCTTGATCAGGGTTCCAGGAAAAATTGCCCTCTGGTTTTGCTATGTATGAGCTTTTAACTATAGAAAACATTTTTAGGGTTTATGGCTGCCTTTTGATCATAATCAAAGTGCATAGTTTATTACTATAGGTATTTTTTTAAAAAATTAATCTGAAGTTTGAGGCTCATTTCTGAAGATATACAAGATGGGCTTCCAATTTTTCCAAGAATGCCAATGATTACAATTTAAATTAATTTTATTTCATTAGGTTTCATATATTATTTTGTAAATTAGTAATCTGTATTCATCTTGGTTAGTAGATCTTCCAGTATAAGTCCAGATTTATCATTTCAACACTACTGGCCAAAGAATCAGATGTAGGTTCACTTCCCAAATTACTTAAACCAAATGAACCATCCACAGGGCTAAGTAATTTCCTGGGTATGTGGATTATAGGTGGTATTATTAGAACATCTCCAGTGTAATGTCATTCGACCTGGTATTTTTCAGTTGTGTTGGGCTACAATTCCCAGAATTTCCATGCTTTCTTTAGATTCCAAGAGATAGCAATAGCACTTAGACTTATATAGTACTTCATAGTGCTTTACAGCCCTCTCTAAGCAGTTTACAGAGTCAGAATATTGCCCCCAACAATCTGGATCCTCATTTTACCAACCTCGGAAGGATGGAAGGCTGAGTCAACCTTGAGCTGGTCAGGATTGAATTCCTGGAATGAGCAGTAAGTTAGCCTGATGCAGTTCCTACACATTTAGAAGGTATCAAGTTGAGAGAGTTTGCTCTTGGCTCTATCCATTGTTTCCAATGCTGCATCAAGGCCTGGCTACCACAGGAATTACCCAAGCAAATGAAAAGGCAACTTCTTAGCATCATGTATCAGCAATCTGCAAAGGAAATGGAAAAAAATATATTGTATAGTGCTTGTTAAATATTTGATACTCACTGTCCTGATAATGGAACTGGATTCAAAGATCATTTTCCATCTGTAACAACAAGGAGCCTGTTCTTAAAAGCAATGGTGCTTTGGTTTAACAAATAAGCTAATCAATGAACAAGCTGAATTTGTTTGGAGGGGGGGAAATCACCCATGCTTTAATTTTAAAAAATACAGTTTGCCCATTCTGGTTTCCTGCCCTCAACTGGGCCAATAAAACTTTCAATATAGTTAATGCTGTTTAGCTAAACAGATCCAACAAATGCACCATTTAGATTGAAAGAAAAGTTTCCATTAGCGACTGGAAAGCAGCTGTATGCCTGCTCAGCTAGTAATTTTTTGCAAAGCCAGCACCTTGTACTAGAAGCAGAAGGAGATGTTGGAATATACTGCTTGGCTCAAATATGATAATCCCTAGTATGCCTTTTCCCGTTAAGAGTCATAGTTTCTAGTAACTGTTGCAGGTATTCAGGGGGCAAGGAGACATACAGGAAATGGTCATATAGAATTTGGCCAGAGACATGCCATGTATTTATTATTATTACCTGCTGGTTAGTTTTTTTTTTTTTTTAATGTTACTCACCCATCTTCCATGAAAAGAATCCATGGCAGTGGAGAACAGTGTGAATAAAGCCATTCATACAAACATTGCAGGAGAGTTTAAATTAAAAGGAAAACCAAAACCCACCCTGACAACTTTCTGATAAAATAAAAGAGCAGGAAATGAAGGGAATTAGAGAAACATCAAGAGAAGCACAGCATTTTTTTTAAAAAAGCCTACTTGCTTGGATAAATATGATGGTCTTTGCCAGGCGCCAAAATATTATATCATCATCCCTCAGGAGAAGCTTCTCATGCTAGGGAAGGTGGAAGGGAAGGGAAGACAACAACCAGCAGCAAGATGGAACATCATGTGGTGATGAATACATCATTGAAAGAATTGAGGGACCAGGTTAGGGAGCAATCATTATTGAGAAAATATGTGGTTTCAATCTATGTGATTGACTTGATGGCGCATAATCAATCAATTAAAAAACAGTTGTAGTGCTTGAAGTCTTCCTGTTTAATGTAGTAAGCGACAGGCAGCAGGGTTGAGCGTGGTTGAAAAACAATATTTTTAAAAATGCTTCAGTGCACCTCCAGACCAATGTTTCCTTGCACTTTGTTGAGGAAGCCTATCGATAGTTTTCCAAGTTGGGCGAATCTGAAAATAAAGTTCTGCCCACTTTGAATCACATCAATTTTACAAATGAATTTTTTAAAGCATCCATATTTCCTTTTCAGAATTGCTTGAAACTATGAGAAATGGCCTCCTTTGAAGAATCTAAATACTTTTATAGGAGATCTCTTCCTGCCTGCCCCTGCCCCCCCCCCCACCGACCATGGCCAGGAGGTTTGGCAATGGTCTTCCTACCCCTAAGTGGAAATTCCAAGAGATGGAACTTTAGATCTTTACCCAGAGAAGGAGGACTGCTGCTTTTCAGAGAAAAGATTTAAATCATGCCCTCTTTATTCATTGGCATAGTTTTATAGCTGTGTCACTTTCAGGGGCTGTACAAGGTTGCACTCAGTTTCTAAGTGGGGAGGGAAGAAGGGAGGGAAGGAAGGAAGAAAAAGAAGAAAGAAAGAAAGAAAGAAAGAAGATAGATAGATAGATAGATAGATAGATAGATAGATAGATGATATCTATCTTAGCTTAGTAATACTTAGCTTACAGGCAGGTTTAAGCCAATGAAATGGGAGAGGGAGAAGGGAAGAAAAGAAAGAAAGAAAGAAAGAAAGAAGATAGATAGATAGATAGATAGATAGATAGATAGATAGATAGATAGATAGATAGATGATCTTAGCTTAGTAATACTTAGCTTACAGGCAGGTTTAAGCCAATGAAATGGGAGAGGGAGAAGGGAAGAAAAGAAAGAAAGAAAGAAAGAAAGAAAGAAAGAAAGAAGGAAGGAAGGAAGGAAGGAAGGAAGGAAGGAAGGAAGGAAGAGAGAGAGAGAGGTGGGTGGAGAGAGAACCTGGTTTAATCTCATTTAGGAAATATCTGAATGTGGAATACTTAGTTTATAGCAGTGATGGGATTCAAATAATTTAACAACTGGTTCTCTGCCCTAATGATTTCTTCCAACAACCACTTCACCAAACTGTTCAGAAAGTTAACAACCAGTTCTCCCGAAGTGGTGCGAACTGGTTGAATCCCACCACTGGCTTATAGGCAGGTTTAAGACAGTGAATTGGGAGAGAGAGGGAAAGAAGAAAAGAAAGAGAGAGAGAGAGAGAGAGAAGGAAGGAAGGAAGGAAAGAGAAGGAAGGAAGGAAGGAAGGAAGAAAGAAAGAGAAAAGAAAAGAAAAGAAAAGAAAAAAAAGAAAAGAAAAGAAAAGAAAAGAAAAGAAGTATACGCAGGCTGAGATTAATGTGACAATAGGTTAATTTTTATTTCCCATTCAGCAGTTTTAAAAATAAAGAGTAAGATCACCAGTAGATTTGTACCTCACTGAGAACAGACTTGCAAGTAAAAAGAATATTTCAGGTGAAACCAAAAGGGGGAAAAAAATTGAATGTTACTTTGACCTATCTACTAGCTCTCCAGAACAGGTCAGTGGGAGGAATGTTGCAAGTCCTCCAGAAATGAACTGAATGGAGCTGTGCAATCCTAGGAAGGGTTAATATTGTGCTAAAGAAAGAGCTCTGTTCTAATAGGCAGGGTATTCTGATGCGCTGCTGGGTCAGCACTGTAATTAAGAAAATTGCCTTTAGGGTGCTTGTTTGGTATTGCTATTATCATCTTTTTTCATCTTTTTAACAAGAGTAAACTACTTGAAGATGTCCCTATTTACTCTTTTTGCCTCTAGTAACCTCTGAACCCATCAAGCTGGCAACTCCTCCAGCATCTAATAGCCTAAATGAGTTTCGTTATCGTCTGGTTCAACCCTAAAATCTTTCACGTTCTTTTTTTTTTTGACCTCTAACCCTATTCCCATCCCAACCCTGACTATTATTTTGACAGCTATCATTAATGTTGCATTCTGGACAATCAAACTCCATTTTAAGAATAGATAGCAACATTGTCACAGAGCTGAACATAAGAGGAACATTTTCAGCTTTCTCACACTTAAAACCAAAAGCCACATAAAACAGTGGAACTGAGCAACATCTGAACAGAATAGAAAGAAATTGAACGCATTGCATTGTTCGCATAAACCAGAATGTGTGATCAAACAGAAGTAGCACCTTTATAAAATTAAAGAGGAAGAAAACAAACATTTTAAAATTAGAGCCTCCAACCTTCTGGATGCTGAGTCTTTACAAGCAACAGACAAATTTGTTTGTCTGTTGCTTGTAATGACAAACTTTTAGTCATTTGGTGATGCCCAGAAAACATATGGCCTACATTTACATGGGACCATTGAAATCAGTGCAAATATCAGGTATATATAAAATGCAATTGGATTCTGAAAGAAAATGGGATGAACCAAAGAAATAGTACTGGTCTGTTTTTCTACATGCCTCCAGGGTTGCCATTCTCTTCCTTTGCCTATAATAGACTAAATTCATTCAGAATTCTTTCTTTCTTTATTTACTTGAATTAATTATTTTTATACAGTACATTTAATTAATGTAAGTTAATTAAACAGAGGGATAGAATCAAGATCACGAAGTGTTAATACCACTTTATAATGCCTTGGTAAGGCCACACTTGGAATACTGCATTCAGTTTTGGTTGCCAAAAAGATGTTGAGACTCTAGAAAGAGTGCAGAGAAGAGCAACAAAGATGATTTAGGGGACTGGAGGCTAAAACATATGAAGAACGGTTGCAGGAACAGGGTATGTCTAGTTTAATGAAAAAAAGGACTAGGGGAGACATGATAGCAGTGTTCCAATATCTCAAGGGCTGCCACAAAGAAGATGGAGTCAAACTATTCTCCAAAGCACCTGAGGGGAGGACAAGAAGCAATTGGTAGAAATTAATCAAGGAGAGAAGCAACTTAGAACTAAGGAGAAATTTCCTGACAGTTAGTACAATTAATCAGTGGAACAACTTGCCTCCAGAAATTGTGAATGCTCCAACACTGGAAGTTTTTAAGAAGATGTTGAATAGCCATTTATCTGAAGTGGTGTAGGGTTTCCTTCTTAAGCAGGGGGTTGGACTAGAAGACCTCCAAGGTCCCTTCCAACTCTGTTATTCTATTCTAATTTGCACACATAGGTAAAATATAGTTTGTCTTTGATTTCAATAGAACCTAAGCATATTCAAGAAAGTTGAGTAGTTTTGCTGTGTCCAAGGTTTCAAGGAAGCAAAATACCTGAATCAACTGTGGCAACTGTGGACAGTTGTGTGGTCCCCCAAAGCAATAGCTGCCCTCCTTTTTAGAAAGCATACAGAATGGGCACCAGGAAAGCACTCTTTTCTACTTGCCAGGGAAGGAAGCCAATAAACAGACAGATGGATGAATGTTGAAATGGGAAAAGAAAGAAGTGAAAAGAGAGGAGTGAACAATCTGCTTAAAAGCTTAAGAAAGGGAAGGATGAACAGCTGAGTTAGTATTTGGTCCTCAGATCTTTTATTTCTGTTGCTCATTCTGGGGCTGGCCAAAATTCTACTGTAAACGTCCTTCTTTTCTCATCTTGCACTGCTGCTTTGTGCTTTCTTTACATATTCTGCATGTAACTATATCTTTAGGTGTTTCCGTACTGATGCTTGTGTATTTTCCCAAGCACTTCTAAGCATCATTAATTGACTTTTAACCATTGTGAAAGGCATCTAGAAAAGCAGGCTAGGCCATTCTTCAGGCCTCCATGTACATGAAACGGGATACAAATCAATCAGATGCCAACACATGATAAGCCTGTATTAAATTCCACAAAAAGCATTTCACGGAATAGAGGTAATCCTTGAATGCATGTCTACTTAAAAAGACATCCCTTGGACTGGAACAAGGGTTAATCCCAGGTATTTAAGTATATGGCTATAATGGTAGCACGGAAGGAACGTGTAGCAGGCAATTGTGCCCTAAAAGTTAGTTGAAATACCAAATTGCTAGACACTGACTAAACATAAAAATCAACTGCTTAAGAAAAGCAATAGAACTATTAGGGAAAAAAAATGCTTGCCCATACCTCCACAAAAATAAAAAAGAAAGAGAATATATCTTTCTCTCTCCCTCCCCCCCTCTCTCTCATATGTATATGTGTGTGTATATATTTGAAAAAGTTATTTTAAAGAATGACTAAGATTGATAAAAAAGAATGCAGTTCACAAAGTGACAATTATGCTGGTGAACAGAGGAGTACGATGGAAATTTATACAAAGTATAGAAAGAAGACCAGAGTCTCATTTCTTGGCAATATTTTTGAAAACTGTGATCTATTCCTGGCTCCTTTGGTTCTCTTCTGGAGTGGAAACTGAATAAAATTCATTTCTGCATACATAGTGCCCTGGGGTACATGCGAAGAATTACTAACTTCAGTGTTAGGACAAAGGTTTAATTCCTTCTGTGCCTACAAGGTTAGCAGCTTTCATAATTTGTGGAAAACCTCCATTTTGATAGAAGAAAATGGTAATCCAGAATAGGAAGCAAACACCATTCTTTATTTGCTAGTCATCTAGTTCCCAGGTTTATCCTGAGAACTACTCAGCCATGTTATAGCCATGGTGCTCTAGAGGATAAAAATCCTGCCTATAGCTTTCCCTGTGATGATCTCAAAAGAGCAGCAAGCACAACATCTCTGCATCTGAGATAAGTCATCCACATCTGAGGTAACATTATGCTCTTTACAGAGCATGAAATCAAACTTCCTTTCTACTTTCTTTGATGTGAAAAAAAAATTTACGAGCCTTTAAAATGTTTTAGATCTATTGCATTTCCAAGTCATTGCTGAAAGTTCTAACAAGCCAAAATGAATTATTAGATAACAATTACAATAGCATGCTTGCTAGCTCTCTAAACTGTAAAGAATAGAATGAATAGAAAGGAAACATTTCCGATCTGAATCCTTGGAGCAGCTGTGAATGGAAGGCCACTTCTATAGTGGAGCAAAATAAGAATTAGGAAATAAGAGTTTTCATGTGCCAGTCCCACTAAGCATCATGTGCTAGTCCTGCTAAAATTCACCTCCTGGAGCAGCTCAACCAAAATAGTCCTGATTCAGGGGGTTGCCTCTTGCTTATGGAGCTCACTACGTAGCTCAATCTGCCTCACACAGTTGTTGTGGGCATAACGATAGGAGATGACCTTTCCTCGTAGTCTCCTTTGATGTCCCAGATGGTATATAAGTGCAAAAGCTATTGGAAGGATTTGTCCATTGGAAAAAAAAAACAAGTTGACTGAAATCCATTTGGAAGTTAATAATTCAGTTCAAATAATGCTGATTCAATGAGAATTTCAAAAACCCAACACTTTATATCTGCTATTAACTAGCAAGGGAACCCCACAAATAGCTGTAAACCATGGGATAGAATTTGGAAACATAATTAAAGTCTTTTAGGGGATGAGATTGCTAAATTCCAGGGGGAAGGGAAGGAGGAGACTCAGGGATAAGCTCCATTACATTATGGTGTGTTTTTTTTTTTTTACTCTTAAAAAAGATAAATATCTATAATCTTATTTTTTTTCCTTTTCTGGCTGAGTCCAGATCAAGTTGCCAGGGTTCAAACTATTGAAATTAAAACTTGTGGTAGTGAAAAATCACTTAATCCTTACTCTTTGGTCAGAAACCTGCCAAATACTAGAAAAATGGGCAAGTGTATCAACTGTGTGTGAGTGTGTGTGTCAATGGTGACAAATGATAGGCTTCAAAGCAGAGGAGAAAGCATCCCTCAGAAGTCTAAATAAAGACCATAACATCACCATCCTCCCAGCACATGACAATTATCATGGACAAAACAAAATACATAAAAAAACCCCAAATAATTATTGGGAGACAAAGAAAACTACATTCCAGTTAACCCGATATATCCCAGTAAATCCAGTACAGAAACTAGCCAACCTGATCCAAAGAACCTTCAATGACTTCAACCAAGAAATGTCAAATCACAAAAGAAGAACAGTAGCGGATGAGAAGCAGTAGATCCATTCTCCTATGCTTCTATGAACCCCTCAAAATATATAAGCCTGACATACTACTTCAGCCAATTACAAAGAAGCTTGGACATCTTACAGATGGGAGCAAGAATTTCTTCTATTCCCCTTTATAATGCCTCTAAAAAATCTAAATACCTAAAAATGAAAGAAGGAAATGATAATGAATACCCACTCAACTTTATCAAAAAGTGTTTGACCACTTTTGGCAACCCACTCTAGCACAAACAACACAAGCTGTGAAAAGGCCCACACAAAAACACCTGAGAATTTTTTTAAAAAATTTGATTTATATGCCGCCCTTCTCCGGAGACTCAGGGAGGCTTACAATGTGCTCAGCAATAGCCTTCATCCTTTTGTATATTTATACAAAGTCAGCTTATTGCCCCCACAACTGGGTCCTCAATTTACCTACCTTAGAAAGGATGGAAGGCTGAGTCAACCTTGAGCCTTGGCGAGATTCGAACCTGCAGTAATTGCAGGCAGCTGGTCTTAATAACCAGCTTAATAATAACAGGGTGCCTTAGACCACTGTACTACCAAGAAATAATCAGCAGACTATCACAACCAGACGTAATCACTGTAGAACACAAACTAAGTACTGGTAGTCTTGAGTTACGAATGTAACGGAGCCTGCCAATTACATTCATAACCCAAGGATTCGTTGGAGTAAATCATGTAAAACGAACGTGAACACTCCCTGCTTTCACCCCTACATTTGCTAATTGAACACGCAGGTCATTAAGTGCACACGAGGTATCTCAGGGTGGGGAAGGCCATGGGGCGGGCCTGGTGATTCCAACCACCTAAGGCCTCCCCTGACCATTGAGATATCTCATGCTCCCAACAATTGCTTCCTTCCCCCCATCCTGCTTAACTTACAAAGTTGAAGCAAGCTGTCTTCTCTCTGCAAAGTTTCTTTGCACTCCAAATGAGGAGCAGTGAGAGCAGAGGGATAGTGGGACAAGTGTGCCCTGCTCATCTTTGCTGACTCACTGAGGATGCTTGCTGCTTCTGAAGGGCGGGCAGCCTCAGTGAATCTCTTCCAAAGGCTTCCAGTCCCGACGTGCAAAGTGTTTGGCATCTGCAAACCAATGGGACGCTTTGAGGCAATGTGATTTTGCTGCCTCAAAGTGTAATGTTAAAGGATTTTGCTGTAGACTTCATCCAGGCCTTGGTTCTCTGTGAACAGAGGCCTGGATGAGATTCGTGGCAAAAGACTTTGTAAATGGAGGGAGCAAAGGCTTCGTCCTTCCCCCCATTTGCAAAGTCATTTGCTGTGGATGTCATCCAGGCTTCTGTTTGCAGGGAACTGAGGCTTAAAGTACAGCAAGATCACGTGAGATCTGCTACTGATCTTGCATGACCTCACGGTATTTTAGGCCTCAGTTTTCTGCGAATACATCAAAACAGGCAAAGAAACCGAAAGGTGCTGCAACATTTGTAATCTCGGGACTGTGTCATAAGTACCTGGGGTTATGTCCAGGGGTGAGATTCAAAAATCCTAGCAACCAGTTCTCTGCCCAGTTGCTGGATGGGCGTGGCCATAGTGGCCTTCCAGGACATAATAAGCGTGGCCTACTCGGCCTCCTGCACCATGGCAGGGGGGGGGTGTTTCACCCTTCCCAAGGTCCGGAGGCCTTCCTCGAGCCTCTGGGAGGGCGAAAACAGCCTTCCCCAGGCTCCGGAGGCCCTCTGGAGGCAGGAAACTTCGGGAACTTCTAGGAGGCCCATTTTTCACCCTCCCAGAACCTCCGTGCAGGCACTGCACTTATCTGGCATCCAAAATGGGCTGCCTGGAAACTCTTGGGAGGGGCCGGGCGGGGTGGGAGGGGCCAGCCAGTCCTTGCAACTACCGGTTCAGCAAACCAGATGTAAAATTAGCATCCAATTCACCCAAACCGGTCTGAACCGGCTGAATCCCACCTCTGGTTATGTCGCAATTTTGAACAGTTGCTAAGTGAACTGTCATTAGTCGAGTATTATCTGTAAAGCCCTCCAAAACATCTTTAAAAAACCAAAAGACACAGTAGCCCAAGAAAGAAGGTGCTTTGGAGAATAGGTTGACTCCCTGTTCTTTATGACAACCCCTGAGATATTGGAACACTGCTATCATGACTCCCCTAGTCCTTCTTTTCATTAAACTAGACATACCCAATTCCAGCAACCGTTCTTTATATGTTTTAGCCTCCAGTCCCCTAATCATCTTTGTTGCTCTTCTCTGCACTCTTTCTAGAGTCTCAACATATTTTTTATATCATGGCGACCAAAATTGAATGCAGTATTCCAAGTGTGGCCTTACCAAGGCATTATAAAGTGGTATTAACACTTTAAGTGATCCCAATTCTATCCCTCTGTTAATTCAGGACTGTTAAAAGGGGCAGTAAGAAAACTTGAACTCGATTGCAAGCTTCAGTTATTCTAGGTTATAATAATGAAAAGTATTCCTGAAATCCTTGCTGGCCCTGTTTCTTTGACCTGGTTTACTTTGAAGGGCTGACAGGAAGATAGAAAATACCTAATCATTTAGGTGAGATGTTATCAATAAAGTAATTGAAAATCATTGATACATTAGATAAAGAATACATTAAAATAGATAATGACTTATGAAATTAGGTTACTCTACAATGATCAAACATATTTCTGAATGTGAACACATCTGGAAGCTAATTCAAACTCCTATTCTTAGAATTTCTGTAGCTCAAGCAAGGATGCTATTGATGCCATCAACTATTTTAGAACACTGTTTAAAAAAATACTGTATGAGTCCCGAGCAATGCCTCCTTATTTGTTTTATTGCCTATTATTTCTTTTAGTGCCTATTACCTGTTTTATTGTTCTATATTTTCTGACATTTGAACCAAGTTTTTTAACTTAGCTCTTAAGGGGAAACCTAAGTGCAAACAATATGCAAACAATTGATTTTCTTTCCAGGTCCAACAACAAAGGAATCCTATTGGCAGTGGCTGGATTTGCCTTGTCAGCTTTTAAAGTTTGGACTCATTTTTTATCCTTTCAGCAGTTTAACAAATAAACAAGATTTATAGGTGTTATGAATACTTTCTCTCCTGTAACCATTCTGCCTTTTTTTGTAACCTGTGATAACTGATGGCTATTTTTTTTTTCAGTCATAACCTAGGGCTGTAACAATAAAGTCTGTCTGACTGGTTTCTGATTAGACAGGATGCCTGGCATTCAGAAGGATGCTGATTGACTATTTTGACTCTGTTCAAAATCCACCTGTCAATTTTAGCCCTTGGCAAGACAACAAAATAACTTTAGAAGTTTTATCTCCCATTGCCCAAAGTGGTGACCTTCCTAACCTGGGGTTAGGTGGGTGGACAATAGATTGTTAAAAGAAGGAAGACATCTCTCCTTAAGGAATGTGCCCTAATGGAGATGTATCCTGGGAGCCAAAGACTGAACGACTCTGGGAATTTGTTTCAGTCATAGCAGGGATATGGATTGTTGCTTTGTTACTTGACCATCTATTTGGAGACTTTGCCTTATTGTTGACCTGTTGATCTCTAGCATCAGACTAGAAAACTCCAGCTATTTCCCACCATGTTGGCTCTAGTGTTAACAAGGATTAGTTTCCAAACTCTTATGAGATTACTTTGCATTTGGCTTGCAACATTTCTGCCAGCAGGGTCTATAAAAGTATAGCAGGAAGAGACTTACACTATCAATAATTAGGTTCTTTTAACAAAATTAAAGTAGTGTCATTTGTGGTGTCTGAATGATTAAAATTTCATACCATAATAGTTCTGGCCTTGAAGGGAAATAATATTAAATCTAACTTCAGCTTTCAAGGTGAGAATGGGGTGTGGTGGGGCAGGGCTTTTGAGCTTTTCCTTGTTATTAGTGAGTTGTATAATTTCTTTATTTTGAGGACAGACACAAATAAAACTATAATTATTTATGTGACCCCAGGACAATTTTCTTAAACTCTGTTAGTTTCATTTGCTTTTGAAGACGTTATTAAACATCCAGATATGTTTAGCAATCTAATGGGATGTGGAGTTTAATAGAAATAGTTCCAAGATGGATTGTATCATGACAGGTAAAGTAGAAATGTGAAAACCATTTTGATATAGTCATAAAACACCAGATTAGAAACTGGGAGACTATGAATTCTAGTCCCACTTTAGGCAAAAAGCCACCTTGGGACAGACCAAAGCCTAGGAAGGAAACAATGTCAATTGAAATTGACAAAACTCTTCTGAAAACTTTGCCAGAAAACTGCAGAGATATGTCCAGGCAATTGCAGGAGTTAAACACTGACTCAAAGGCGCATACACACAAAGCAGAAACATGCCCCAATAAGCTAAGTCTGAGGAAATTAAGGAAAAAAACCAGGCCCTTTTATTCAACAGAATCAGAGCTCAGGTTTTGGGTTAGAACAGTGTTTCCCAAAGTGTGGTACGCGTACCCCCAGGGGTATGGGAAGAGTTTGGTGGGGGTACGCGTTGCACCAGAGTTTGGTGGGGATCACGTGGAAATATCCACTGCACTGTGCTTAGCTGCGCCCACAGAACAAGGAAAGAAATAGGCGCGTATCGCAGTTTTTACACGGGAACTGGGGCCATCGTACATCGTATCGCAACTCATTATGGCGGGAACTTCTGCGCATCCTTTGCACAGCTCAGGTTCAGCCATTTTTAAACTGCGGGAACATTAACAGTTGACGTTGAGCCGCGGAGCTGTTTAAACGCCAGAGAATTGCAGTGTTATCTAACGGTTAGAGTTAAAGCATATGTTTTTTATGAGGGGTACTCAGCATTACGAAAATTATAGAAGGGGTACACGTATGTCAAAAGTTTGGGAAACACTGGGTTAGAAGATGGTTGTGTTCTTAATGTAAAAGTTGAGTGGCATCCTCAGCAAACCAGAATGATGCCAAAAATATATCATAGACATGACACCCTTACAAACTTTGTCCTGCTCTCTGACAGAAGTATGTAACTTGTGGTATTTGTGTGATAAATTACTCACAGATAAGTTGTCAATTGCTTCTCACTTAAACACTCTTCTGTTCATATATTGTCCCTCCCACCACGTTTAACCAAACTAAATGCACCTATCAGCTAAAATAGGACCTAAGAGACAAATAATAAAAAGTAAGGTGTTAAACCTACCCTTATGTCTCCTATGAATTATAAAGTTTGTTTGAAAGTTCATGACAAAATCTTGTTTCTTTATTTGTTCGTTTGTTTATTGCAACTTATTTGTCCAAATTCTAAGATGTAAAGATTGCTAATTAAGTATTTCATAAATTTCTATCAACATACCAAAGATGATATAAATGAACAAGAATATCAAACAACTGTAATCTTAAATAATAATAATAATAATAATAATAATAATAATAATAATAATAATAATAATAATTTTAAAATATGCATCTTGTTATTCAGTGTTTAATAGTTCTTTTAAATTCACTCTTTACAATTTAAAGTCTGTTCAGGGGTAGTACAGGGCCCATGTGTCAAGCAGGTGTGTGAAAGTTCATTTTACAAAAGAGGTTAGTAATCCCAAAATGTAGGAGTACTACATTGTTGTTTTTGGTTCCTCATGACGGAAAGGAGAAATATATGGCATTTCTTCTTTTGCTGAAAGACATGTTATACTTTTCTCATTTTCTCATTTTGATGTTCTTCTTCAAGCTTAACTTTCTTTTCTTCTTTTTTTAAAAAGAATATCATATCTACTATGATATTAAGGTTTGAAATGTGATACATTCTGCTATCAAGCCATATGGCATCAACAATTCATTCCTAGAGTAAAGTACTTCCCAACCTGTTGAATTGTCACTGAATTATAGAACCTTCTCCTCCTCCTATTCCTCTTCCTCTTCCTCCAGCACAACTTACATAAGTTTGTTTGTTTGTTTGTTTGTTTGTTTGTTTGTTTGTTTATTTATTTATTTATTTATTTATTTATTTATTTATTTATTTATTGGTTCGATTTATATGCCGCCCTTTTCCGGAGACTCAGGGTGGCTTACAATGCTTTTAAGCAATAGCCTTCATACTTTTGTATATACCTGCTTAGTAGGGCTTTCGCCCCCCCGCCCCCCAAGTGGTGTTCTTTTTTATACAAAGTCAGCTTATTGCCCCCACAAACCAGGTCCTCATTTTACCTACCTCGAAAGGCTGAGTCAACCTTGAGCCTGGTGAGATTTGAACTTTTTTTTTTTTAATTAGATTTATATGCCGCCCTTCTCCGGAGACTCAGGGAGGCTTACAATGCGTTAAGCAATAGCCTTCATACTTTTGTATATTTTATACAAAGTCAGCTTATTGCCCCCACAACTGGGTCCTCAATTTACCTACCTTAGAAAGGATGGAAGGCTGAGTCAACCTTGAGCCTGGGGAGATTCGAACATGCAATAATTGCAGACAGCTGAATGTTAATAACAGGCTTTTAGTCTGTTGAGCTATCCAGATTTGAACTTGCAGTAATTGCAGGAAGCTGGTGTTACTTAACAGTGCTTTACTCTGCTGCGCCACCAAGGCTCTCTAAGTTCAAGGCCCTTGAACTTAGTAAATTTGAACTCTTTCATTTTTTTTTTTTGTCATGCATCATACCAAGTCATTAGGCGCTAGGTGCTAAACAAATGGATAAAGCAAATATAATGTTGTGATTGAGTTGCTGGACTTGAGCTATGGCTCAAAATGCTTATTTGAACAGGAAGCTCACAGTGTGTTTCCAATAGCAAACAGCTTCTCGACACAATCTACCTTGCAGGATTGTTGCTGTGATGATAAAATCTGGATAGACTGCAGGTATTCTGCTGAAAAGGTTGGATATAATTGCACAATAATAAATACTTCAAAACCATATCTTTCAGATCATCTTCCAGCGTCAAGCATAAATAGTTAAAAGTTTTTTGTACAGGATAGATAGCACTAATTGGATGCATAGATTTAAAGTTAAATTGATTTCCACAACATGTCTGTTAGGATATGGTGCATGCCTAACAGGTTGTCCAGGCAATATATAAGCTACCATGATGAATAAGTATTCTATGACTTTAAGAAGTACTGCTGAGTCACTGTAATGCTGAATCATTGTATCCTGATTGGATAAGCTCTGTAGTAACTGTATTTAAGGAGAGCTTGAATGTAGTCAGTGTGGACATGCCACCATTGTGACCTGTTATCAGCGTGAACTTGCTACTATTTATTACCTACTGCTGTTTTGTAATTTCTACTTGATCTCTTACATGGTCTAATGTGATCATGGTTTATTTATTCTGTTTTTAAGAACTATTTATATTGTTCCTTTTTGATCCTTTTACTACGAACTGGTAAGAAGAATTTTGTATCTCTGGACTGATTATGACTGGCTAAGACTTGGATTGATTAAAGACTATGAGATTGTTTTTTCGCTACAAAGTAAAAACTTTGATAAACCAGTTAATATATATATTATTCATTGTTGCTCTCAGCACCATTTCCATGTGCTCTATGCTCTGCTGGTTGTTAACACAACAATATCCTTAACAATGTCTACCTATTGAGTCCTTACCAAGGACCTAGGATAGGCAGATATGGATGTTTGATGGAGTTAAAGATATTGTCACAGGATGGAAGCTGCTCCAAGTAAAGCCGCCTTTTGCAATTGACTGATGGCGAATTTGTCAATGCCCATGGTATTCAAGTGGTGCTCTAGTTGTTTTGAGATTATGCCCAAGGTTGCTGTTGTTATTATTTTACATTTTTGTCAGATGAGATTGAAAGGGGAAAATAAAATCCCAGAAGTGGCAAACAGTTCCATGTTCATGGATGTGGCCATGAAATCACTAATCACTCAGTTCAGCCCAGCTGAAAATCTTGATCTCTTCTATGGCTGAGAAAATCTTGACCTCTTCTATGGCTCCCTCAGTTTCACATTTCTAACAATCCATTTTATCCATGGCTTTGGTTGGCAATTTTTCCTACTTTACGCGATCCTTGGGAGAAATGAGTGATGAGAAGAAAGTATGGAAGACGACCAATGGAAGCCAAGCATGGAAATGCCACCATTCGTAATGATGTGGGAAGGAAACATGCAGATGCATGCAGTAGATGAGTTGTGATGGGCAGGAAGGAAAAGATAAAGACTCATTTGCAGGGGAAAAAATAGTGAAAGGAGCAATGCACGTGGTACATGGAAAAGACAGAAGCATATGTGGAAGGTCAGGTAAATCTTTCACACAATATTTTTTTGCAGATACTTACTTATATATTTATTTTACTGCAGAAGGAAAACATTCAGCAGACCTCATTTAGTATCGCCACCCATGTCACACAGGGTACTGTGCCTTTTGATAAAAATGTGCAAATCTGTAACTGGGATTCAGAATTTACTACTCAACACTGCCAGATGTAATGAGATGGCAAAGGTAGCCAGGGGACTAATTCTGGGCACAGGGCCAAGTCAGGCTTGTCATTATCAGCTAACCTTAAGAAGTTTCCTATAGCTTTCACTGTTGCAGACCTTTAGTAAGTTTAATAAAGTGGTGCCCCTGAATTGCACATGCAGATATATGTCATCCCTTCATGTTTGAGTCACAGCAGACCTACAGATGTCTACTTTGCATTAGAAAGTTAACTACAGTTGCTGATAGCAGCCTGAGCCTCTGGCTGCAGACCATTGGCACAGGAGTGTATTAGTTTATTAGTAGGCATGAATGAAAAAGATAGATAGATAGATAGATAGATAGATAGACAGACAGACAGACAGACAGACAGACAGACAGACAGACAGACAGACAGACACACACACACACACACACACACACACACACAGACACACACACACACAGAGATACAGATACAGGTACAGATACAGATACAGATACAGATCCTGTGGAATCTAAAGTGCATATTCTATCTATCTATATAAAAAAGTATGTATGTATGTGTGTATGTATGTATGTATGTATGTATGTATGTATGTATGTATGTGTGTGTGTGTGTATGTATGTATATATATATATATAATCCAGCATAACTCTGGAACAGCTTGAGCAATTTCAACCAAACTTGGTACACAGATGACTTACTCTCTGGAAACAAATACTATGGGGGTAAGACACCCCTGGTGTGTGGATGTGTCTGTGTGTCTGTGTGTTCCAGCATAACTTGGAATGGCTTGAGCAATTTCAACCAAACTTGATACACAGATGACTTACTCTCTGGAAACAAATACTGTGGGGGTAAGACACCCTGGTGTGTGTGTCTGTGTCTGTGTCTGTGTCTCTCTGTGTGTGTGTGTGTGTGTGTTCCAGCATAACTCTGGAACGCCTCAAGCAATTTCAACCAAACTTGCTACACAGATGACTTACTTTCTGGAAAAAAAATACTGTGGGGGTAAGACATCCATAACACCCCTCGGGATGTGTGTGTGTCTGTCTGTGTGTTCCAGCATAACTCTGGAATGCCTGGGATGCAGAAATGAAAAGGAATGAATTATATTTATAGTGTCAAATCACAGTACTTTTGACACTGATAGTATGCATTTTGTATTCAAGTTCTGTTAAGATACAGTCTGTTGTGCCTTAAAATGGCTTCTAATGTACATCACAATGGAGTTGCCATGGTAACAGCTTCTGGTAAGAGGGATTGGTTCTTTAACAAACCAACCAACCAACCAACAATAACCCCCCTAGGCCCTCAGCTTCAAGCAAAGAGGGCAAGTTGTCGGGAGAGGTGCCTGCTAATGCAGATAATCAAAGGCTGTTCCCTGTAGAATTTTTCCCAGGCTGTTGGCCAGGGCAATTAGATCTCTAATTCTCACCACAGTGAGCTATGGCTTTTCCTGTCTAATACAGGATTGGGATAAATAAAAACCCAGGCAACACTGGGTTATCAGCTAGTTTAAAATAAAAATCTTGCATGTATTTATAGTACATGGCTCAGAGGGTTAGAAAATGATGCTCAAAGTTGCACGTCTTTCCAATGTAGATTCTGTTTAATGAGAACTGACTAGAAGCAGCCATTTTAAAAGGCAACTTCCCTTTATTTATTAAACTAATTGTTCTTGTTTTATTTATTAAACTAATTGCCATTGGGAATTGCATTGCTACTACTCCCTAATCTGAATCCTGAGCATCATCTTCAATGTTTTAGTTCAGTAATTGGAGAACCTTCTGGTGCATTATTGCTGCACAATGCATTATTACCATCATAAACAAAATATTGTGGCTCCTAGATCATAAAAACAGTAGGTAGGTGATGAGAGCACAGAATCTAAAGTGGCATTGCAACATCATTGTTCCAAATTTTCTTCTCTCAAAGCCCTCTTTCCATATGTATTTATTAGCAGATTGTTGTTGTTATTAATTTAATGAAAAAAATTAAAAACATCTATTCCAATTTTCATTTTCATAAAGTTTGAAGCATGGTGATAGTTTATAAAGATTATTAAGTGCAAATAGAAATACATATTATTTCAACAGCAAGGAAGATAAAGTAGAAATAGTTAGACTGATTGTTCTGTTCAAAGAGGAGAATATATTTATGATTTTTATTTGGATATCACTTCTGGATTTTGTGCTTGTGATGAAAAAAAATGAAACTTTGACTTTGGTTATGCTGATTAGATAGATTTGTCATTATAGAAATGGCAAGTTTATACTAATGTGTAAAAGTAAAAAGTTGAAGCTTAGCACTTTATACTGTGCTAAGAAGAGTCAAAGCCTTTTTCTTTCTTCCCATGTACCTATTTTTTTCTTTCCCCTTTTTTTTCTTCCTTTAATTTCCTATTTTTCTTTTTCTTTGTATTTTATACATTGATAAAACAATAAAAGTCAATGAAGTTCATAAAGTTTCAAGTATACTTTATTAATTCTGTAGGATAGTAGCCAACTAACTTGCTCATAGGCAAATTTCAATAAAATAAATGTAAATTAGTTACAACATACTATCTACCTATGCACCTATGCACAACATGCCATAGTCTAACATGAGATAAATAAGGTATCAGGTTTATTGTGACCTCCTCCTCCTCCTCTTCCTCCTCTGCTTTTCATATATTTTGGTGGCAAACATACCTAATGCTCTGTGATCTGGACATAGAGATTAGGTGCAAACTGTAATTTACCCCCTAGTACTTGTTTAACTTCTGTATTTTTTATTTTCTCTTTGGTTTTGGTTTCAATTAGCAAACTAAAAAGAAATTAAAAAGAAAAAAATTCTCTGAGTTATAATAAAAATAAGAATGGTACTCTCCTCAAGGAAAACGGTACAGCATGAAATGAAGTTTTAAGAATATAATTATTTACCAATATCCACAGCTTTTATTAACCTGCCTATTCCAGCTGCTTGTTTAGTGAATCTATCCTCCTTTGTAAAAATTGATGATACTTGGATGGGGGAAACTTATCACAAATGTTGAAAGCTTGTATGCATCCACATTTATACTGCTTAATTTCTTCAGTGTGTTCAAGTGGCATTTTTGAAGCTTAGAACAGGTTTCTGATTATACCTGGCTCTTTTATTTTACTGGTGAAAGCCTTGAAGAGATGGCATAATGTTTTTAATGTTCATTTCCAAGTATATTGATTTTTACTTAAATGCAAAAGAAGGAAGGAAGGAGGGAGGGAGGAGGAAGGGAGGGAAGAAAGGAAGGAAGGAAAGAAGGAGGGATGGAGGGAAGGAAGGAGGGAGGGAAGGAAGGAAAGAAGGAAGAAAGGAAAGAAGGAGGGAGGGAGGGAGGAAAGGAGGAAGGAAGGAAGGTAGGTAGGTAGGAAGGAAGGAGGGAGGGAAGGAGGGAAGGAAGGAAGGAAGGAAAGAAGGAGGGAGGGAGGGAAAGAAGGAGGAAGAGAGGGAGGGAGGGAGGGAGGGAGGAAGGAAGGAAGGGTTACTGCTGGGAGTTAAGAGTTTTTTTTTGAAATTATCACTATTCTTAGCTTCTCCAGCCCCTCACTTCCAATTGCTTCACAGCAGTGATTGTCAAGGAACACATCTATATTTAGGGCACAATTGAAACTCTCCTTATAACAGGACTGGAACAAAAATGGCAGATGCATGATTGCTTGTGTATTCTTCAAGAGACAGAACACATATTCTGCCAGAGAGAAGTTCCCTGATGATGGGTTCCAGCACGAATCTGAAATCTCGGAAGACAAAAACTCTGGTCCGGCTGATCAACCCAGTTTGGCGCCGCAGACAGAATACCCATAAAGTAGTAGTATATAACTCATCATTTTCTTATATTTTGACAATATCATTATTTATATTTTGTAACTATTCGCTTAAAGCACATCTTTGAAAGACCTGCATACGTCCAGTCAATTAAGGTCCTGTCATCATACTCAGGTCAAACATAGTAGGTGGTTTCGCTACAGGATGAATTTGTTTAAATTATATGCTCAAAGGACTTTGTTGTGTTTTCTTTAGAAGTCATGTTTTATCAGGAAAATATTCAGGACAATTACTGAAGCCCTAAGTATGGGGTTTGTGTCTTGTTCTTTTCTAGCTTCTAGCAATACTACATAGCTGGTGCTGGTTTTGGAAGGCATTGCATCATAAAACACAGTGATAACAGGATGGATAATCATGAAGTTCTGGAAGGCAATTAATCTTAATCAACTAGTAAATCATATGAAGATCTTGCTAAACACTAATTCATGCTGTGGTCATCATCTCCTTCCTCAACTATAAAAACTTAGTCCCCCCCCCCTTCTGCAATCTCTTATTAAATCTCAATCCTCCTCCTTTTTCAAAATAGCCTGCTAATGCTATCAAAAATCACAAATTCATGGTTTCTTACTGTTCAAACGTGGAGGAAAATCCAGTGCTTTCATAGCAGCTTTCCACTTGCTCCATGGACTTTCCCTCCTGCTTTCATCTACCCTCAGAATCTGCTCTGAAGCTTTGAAGACACTCCCCAATCCCATCCAAAACAAATTTAGAAGACAATACAAAGGAATTGAAGCCATCTTCTGTCTTGGCTCAAACCCAAATATGTACATGTTAATAAATCATTGGGTTCCCCTGTGAATTGCATGCTTTCTGAAGTAGCCCCTTGTTGTGTGTTTATGCTACTATGCAAAGGACTGTGTATTCCAAGAATTCATTAAAACGTAAATGTTGAATGTGGCTTTACAATTTATTTATTTTTTAAATAAAGTACATGATATTATTTCTTACATACACACACATACTCCATCCTGCTCCCAGGCATGGGAAAACAGGAGAAAGAAGAGGAAAACAAATTGGAGGGCTGGGATAGAGAAGAAACAGATTGACAGCAAAGCTATCCTTCCATAACAGGAAGCGGGGCTGCATATAGTAAATGAAACAACAATTAATTGTGAATTAGTTTTATGACATCCAGCCACTGTATGATCCATATAGCAGACCAGTTTGGGAAGGCAATATTTATGAACCAAAGACAACTTATTTGACCCATATGTTGAAGCTGGTATTTGGTTTTTCTAAACCCACTGTCTGTATGACAGATTGTGGAATTGCTACTGAGATAACCATGTCTGCACTGATTTAAGGCAATGTAAAAGTTCAAATTTGTTCATTCACATGTGGAACATTATAAAACAATGCTGGAGAATACAAAGGATAAACATAGAAGGGTGATCCATTCCTTCAAAATAAGAGAAGGACCTCACTGGTAAATCAAAGATGAACAAAGCATCCTTTTTAATACCAAATGTTTATGGAGATTCTCAGTCATCCAGGTCATGGTTGTCCCAAAGGTGCTTTTTCAAGAGGCAACTGGACTTTCTGGTTTTTCTTTGAAGATGTTTCGCTTCTCATCCAAGAAGTGAAATGCTTTCAAAAAAAAAAAGACCAGAAAGTCCAGTTGCCTTTTGAAAAAGCACCTTTGGGACTTTTCAATACCACTTTAAATTTTGAATTACAGATTATAATCCTATAGCAACAGCACAATATACAGCCCTCAAATTATAGTGCAGGAAGATGTGTGTGGCCCAAAGACATGTGCTAGGAATCTAATAATTCAAAATTAATGCCAAAGGATTAATTGGCTGGTTAATTAATGGAAAAAACAAAACCCAGCAACAAATAACTCGGAGACAGAAGGAGTTCACACAGATGGATGAGCAAGCAGCAAAATGCCAGATGAAACCCAAAACTGATAACCACAAGGTTATAAAACAGAATGTTAACCAAGCAAACACATTGTTGATCTCTAAATTATCCATTCCACCTTGTGAAGGAGTTGGAGGCATTATGTTGTCATCGTCATTGTTGTTACTGTTTTATTTAAGATGCACATTCAGAAAATTTAACCAGTTCGAAAGAAAAAGGAGGAAATATAAGCAGCACGATAAGCAACAGAATGTTTTAAAATATGCAGGAATTCTGAATTTAATATCCAGAATTACCAAATGTGCTTTCCTTGATGGATATTTTATAGCCCGCAATTCAGAGAGGCAGTCAGAGATCAAGTGTTGGCACCTCAGCTGGATTCCACTATATTGTGTGGAATATCTTTCTTGGCCCTCTTTTGTAGGGCCAGGCCAATACTAAGGGAGGAGGGAGAGGGCAGAGGAAAGAATTTCTTTGGCAAGCCGCAATTGCAAATCTAATGAAAGTCTGCTATCACTGTATTCTATGAGAGCCAAAACAGTGAGCAAGCAATTGAAATTGTAAGCATGGCCTCCATCTACTGTATCATTTCTCACCATTAAAATAAGAGATTGAGATGGATAAAATTGGTTTGATGGCAACAGCACTGAATACTTGGAGCATGTTGCCAAAATCCATGGACTGGTTTCAGAGTTTGTATTTACTGATTTGGACAATTGGTTCTAATGAAGAAAAAATGCTGTAAGTGCAAAAAAGCATTGTGCAAAATACTCCAACTCAATATAATAAGGAGTAGAGCTGTGGAAGTGGGTGACTGGATTCAGTGAACCTTTGGTTAACTCCATTAAGAAAGGGACCAACTTTGACACAACCAACTTAATGGGCTAGTAGCAACATGAATCAGAGCCTTCAGCATGAAGTTTGATACCTTTTTTGATGTTTGGGGGGCTCTCAGAGTCAATTGTAACTTCAATTCCATAGGTGGAGAGCTCTAAAGGGAAAGTTGAGTTGAGTGATGATGTAGCTGACATTAACATGAGTAGTCAGACAATGAGATTAATCAGCTCATTTTTCCTGCCTATCTCTTTTGGGTTAATAGGGCTAGCATTAGTTTGGACTTTACTCACATTCTCAGTTCTTAGCTTTTATAGAATGGAGTGGAGTGGAGTGGAGTGGAGTGGAACGGAACGGAACGGAACAGAACAGAACAGAACAGAACAGAACAACATAATTCTTTATTGGTCAAGTGTGATCAGACACACAAGAAATTCATCTCCGGTGCATACACTCACAGTGTACATATAAACAGCAAGTAATAGGTCATAGGCAGAGGTGATATTCAGCAGGTTCTGACCAGTTCTGGTGAATCAGTAGTGGAATATTTGAGTAGTTCAGAGAACCGGTAAATACCACCTCTGACTGGCCCCACCCCATCTATTCTCTGCCTCCCGAGTCCCAGCTGATCGGGAGGAAATGGAGATTTTGCAGTAACCTTCCTCTGGAGTGGAGAGAGAATGGAGATTTTACAGTATCCTTCCCCTGCCACTCCCACCAAGCCATGCCACGCCCACCAAGCCACGCCCACAGAACCAGTAGTAAAAAAATTTGAATTCCACCACTGGCCATAGGTCATAATCATAATTACAATCAATCATAAGTTATAAACAAAAATTGGTAAATCATAAGAAACCAATAGGAGAAGATTGTAGGAAGATGGAAAGATGAGAAGTGCGACAGTGCTGTGGGAATTAAGTGTTCAGCAGGGTGATTGCACAGGGGGAAATACTGTCTTTATGTATGGTTGTTTTGGAATTCAATGCTCTGTAGTGGCATCCAGAGGGGAGAAGTTGAAATAGGTTATGTTTAAGATGTGAGGGTTCTGTAGACATTTTCTTAGCCCTCTTTCTAGTTTGTAGAGTCCATATTCTTTAATATGGTCGCCCATAAGTCTTAACTATCCTGTCTTGGGCTAATGGAATATTGCCTTTCTATCCTGATTCTGTCGACACAACTGAGAACTCCATTTGCCTCTCAGAAATATAAATATGGACTCAATATTTGAATTCTGCATGATTAGGAGAGGCTTATGCTTTTTAAAAAAATAAGAAGCCAATGACTGGCTGGCATACCGTCATTGTACCCAACTAGTATTGCTCTAAGAAAAAGAAGAATGGGATGGAAAGGCTACAAATGTTCATTTCTCTATACTAGTTTCTCTGCATTCTGTTTCTGTTGCCTATTGTGTCCTTTTGCTGCCTCCCCTAACCATTGACCCAACCATTTTCTGTCATTGATAAGGAGGTCCTTAGCAGTGGCAAATTTGTCCACCCTAGGAAACTAATTACAGAAGAGCTACATATACCATTCAGAAAGATAAATTAGATTTCATTCTTCTGAGCTCTCATTAAAAGAAATAAAGATTTGCTATGAGTCCTGATCAATCCGACACCCCAAAACTCATCTAGAGGAAAACAGAAGGACCAGGATTACTGAGCAGTTGCGCCAACTTTCTTGGCATCATGAGATCAGAGACAGTATTGTCTTGACTAAGTAGAAATGTAAAGAAAAACGGTGTCCCCACTATTTTCATTTTGTTCTACCAGAAAAACCAGGCAGCTTCAGGTATGCTGAAGTTTTCCCCTTGTATTCTATGGACTGGTCTTCTTGTTTTTCAAGCTGAATTTTGAAGAATCGTTGGCATAAAAGTTTTGCCTCCTGGCATATCTAAGAAGATGGACTCAGGATGGACAATAAAAGAGTCTCCTCTTGGGTATTCTGATGTTTTATTTCTTGCTGAAGAGGAAATATTCAAAGTGCTGGTTATTATCTTTCAGGCTTTTTATGGCACACATGAGGAAACTAAGGTGATGCCTTGCTAAAATTGAATCTGCCTGTGTGGCCTGGTCAGTAACAGAGATCCTGCTATTGGTCCCCTCCTTGTGAAGTTCATGGTCTGTGGGCCAAGCAAGAGACCTTCCCATGGATGGTCTCCATTTGAGATGGTCACCTACCCCAGGAGGTATGGACCAAACTGCAGTATTCCTGTTCTATGGCATCTTTAAAATCAGTCAGAGCAACCTTGGCCTCTTTGCTTAAATGAATGCCATCTATAATGTGCTAATTTTTACGGATGACTTTTAAAAATGATTTACATCAGAATTTTAATGTCTTGACTTTGTGGGACCCCAGTCAGAATCTGCTGGGATTATGATGGGCTATACATGAATTAATAAATAGAGTAGTTACCCTCAGAAGGAAAAGAACAATGAATAGCAGGGACAATCATTTCGACAATAACCTCAACATGTTGCTCTCACGCCAGGCTTAGGGGTTTCTTTTTATATATATTATCTCCCTCCTGCTTAAATGCAAGCTCTAATCAAAGGTTCTTCCTACAGGCATTCAGAGATGCCTATCCAGTTGCAAGGTCAGACATTCTCTTCTCAGCCTGCAGATGTTGTAATATAATTCTTTTACTAGACCAAAACCACATCACACAGTAAAACTCTTGTGACCTTGACTATCTGCATTTACTTTTAAAAATGTAATTCAAGCATTCGGCCTACATTAGAAACATAATGGAGGTTCATAGGAATGCATCTGTTGCATTGCATCCAGTATCACATGAGTTAAATATTTGTATTTGAGATTTTAAATTGTAATGAAAGCCAAGTGTAAACCTCATGCCTTCTTCCCACTCCTTTATTTGCTGAAATCCACAAAAGAGTGAAAATTTGAGGACAAAGGGATCTTTCCAGTCGATTCTTCCAGACGAAAAAGGACTCATTTCTGTCTTGTAGGTCAGTGTTTCTCAACCTCAGCAACTTCAAGTGGTGGGGGCTCCAGCTCCCAGAATTCCCCAGCCAGCATGGGAATTCTGGGAATTGGAGTCCAATCCTCTTAAAGTTGCTGAGGTTGAGAAACACTGCTGAAAACTATCAAGGATTGTTTTTGCCCTTCTGATACTTCCAATGTTTGACAGCTTCCCCAACTTGACATTTTTCAAATCTGTAGATGTCAGTTCCCAGGTAGTTGGGGAAAAACTAGAGTTGAAGCTCAAACTTCTAGGCAGCACCCAGTTTAGGCTGAAATGTGAAAAAGGAGGAACTGATTTCATAAACCTTAAATGCATTTCACACAAAGAAGGCAAACACTAAAGGAGTGTGAAAATTTTTGCCAGCCTGATTTTCATTGCAAAATAGCAATGACCAAAATATGCTCTCTTTTTTTTCTTTACCAAGGCAAACAGGATAAAACAGATGATTCCCCAAATCATCTCGGTTACTTACACTGAAAAAGAGAATAGTGTTCTGTTTGGTAGCATCCTCTCCCCAAAGGGCTGCCATGTCCAAGTCCACTGAATGATAATATGTGTGGGAAGAAAGCAGTGCAAATCTGGAACGTGTCCATCAGTATGGCCTGTGAGCAGGAACATAAGCTTGGCTCCTGGTGACTGCCTGGACAAATCTCTGCAGTTTTCCAGACAAGATTTCACTTTTTTCATAAGTGACCTCTGGTTAACAACAACAACAACAAAGCCTGTTGTATCCAGTCTTTTTGTTGCATAACTGACTAATTCTTCAGAACCAATAAATCTTTAGGCCTCCTTTCTCTGTATGAGTAAAGTGATGCCTGAATAATTCACTGTTTTTCACTAGCATTGGTAGGAAATGATACAGTCCTCGAGAGGCCAAGCGAAGATGTTTATGCTCTTAATTTACCTGAAACATTTAAAGCATGTGCAGACCAAACCATGGAGATTCTAGTAAGGTCTTATTACACAGTCACTCTTTGTAGCTTAGCAAATCCAATGTTAGGGGCACTGTAATTAGCATGTACTTTAATGGATCAGGTCCAAAGAGCCCATCCTTCACCTCAGAGTTATTGTTGTTCTAAAGGCTGATGGAAAAAGCAGGTAGAAGCTATGGTTTTTCTCCTTTTTGTGCTCCCCCCCCTTTTCTTTTTAGAGGGGGGACTGATTTAAAAATGATGGATAGTTTTCATGTGGTATGAAACGTAATGTTTTCTTTAGCACAGCAGGATATTCTGTTTGCAGAGTTTAACAGTGAAATATTATGCATATCTACAACTGGCCTGCTGCCAAAAATTAAATGGGGGGAAAAAGCCAGAAGATATTGCGACTCTGAACCTTAAAATGAATGCAGCCCATACAACTAATGAGCCATCTTTAACAGAAAACTATTTATAGTAATATATGATCGCTGTCATACATGTCAACATTTAACAAAACAGTAAATAATTGCTCATTTGAATGTTACCACGGACTTTCATTTGGTGTATTACATATAATATACTGCATGTTCAACGCACAGTGTTTTTAAAGCACATTCATTTTATCTTCCCTTCCATAGGCCAAATGTTTTATTAAACTCAAGTTACTCACTATGTAAGGAATATTTATGAAAAAAATATGCATGCTAAACTCTTGTTTGGCATCCAGAGAGCAACATTTGGCAGGCCCTATTTATCTAAATTCAGAACCGCTGCTAAAACCACCATCCGCCCCACCTTCAGCTGTAGTCCATCATTTAGGATGGAGAGGAGGGCAGATGGTGGGGGAGAAGCTTACTCATTTCCACTGCAGAGGGGACAATATGTGCAGAAAATGGTGCACAGTTGTGGTCTTTGGCATAGAAGGCCCAACTTTTCTGTTCTTATTATTTTTTTGTTTGTTTATTGAATTTTTATGTCACCCATCTAGCCTAAAAGGCAACTCCGGGTGTTGTTCTATTGCAGTTCAGGTGAGATGCTTAGAACTATAGTTCTCACACATGGTACATATGTGAATATGAATAGTAAACAGTATGTGTCAGAGAAGGGCAAAGACCTCTGGATTAGAGCTATGAGCAAGAATGTCCAAGATTGATCCTTGGAGCAAAGAGAAGTTCATAAAAGGTGGAGAGAGCTGGGATAGAAAAGCGTATGGCAGTTGTGCCTCCTATATGCTCTTCTTTGGTGATTTCAAGGAACTCTGAATGCAACTTCTCTCACATACTTGTTATCCTCCATATTTTCCTGAGTCTCTTTTCACATAGTCCAACATTATCTGTTGGAGGTAAACTATTCCCAATGTTCCTTAATATTTTCATTGGGGGTGGATGGGTGGGTGGGTGGGTGGGTGGGTGGATATCTGTCTATCTTGAAAAAAAAGTCAACTTCTTAGCTACTTCTCAGTGTTTAGTTTGAGATTTCTCTCTTAATACAATAGAAGAATTTGGATATACATACCAGGAAAAAATCAGGAGACACACACTGATTCCTCAAACTGAGAGAGCTAAACATTGGGATGATGAATAAATGCACAAGAATGCCCATACTACGCAGTCATAAGTACAAGAAAACAAGCTGAAAAATAAATTAATGATTACATAAAACACAAAAACACATAGATTCTTAATCTGTGATCCATGGATTATTGGTGGTCTAGGAGGGTACTACATGTCCCCTGTATGTGTACATGTATGTGTACATGTGAATGGGGAGAGATCATCATCAGTGATCACCATCTTCATCTTGTATATTTCTTATGTCCAGCTAGATGACAACACTTAGCTGACCTTGAACAGCTAAGCAGAACTGGATGAAATTAGTACATGACTGGAGGATCACAAAGAAACAACAGGACTATAAGGTAAACTAAATAATAAAGAAAAAATATCCCATAAAAAAAGAAATTTCTTTAGAATTGCCAGAAAAATGACCGAGACTTGTTACCATAGGTCAGACTTAGCTGAAAAGAGACTTTGCCTTAATACCTTGGATAGCTTATTATTTGCAGCTCAATTTTTGTCACAAACATTGGTTTGTAAATTTAATATCTCTGAATTCAAATGCTGCTTTTACCTGACACTAGCATTAACCAATGCTCTTCACACATCTGGCAGTCAAAATGAGACCATACCAAAATTAATAGTCTGGAAACGCTTTTGGTGACAATCTACAAGTCTGCATTATGAAAAAGGGTTGGGAACTATTGTATAAGGAAAAACATTTATAAACAGTAATTAATACAGTGACAATTATAGTACAATTTCCAAAGTAAAATAGCAACCAATATGCCTTTCCTTGCTGGGGAAAGGAAGGTAAACTATCCTTAATGTGTGGTGATTTTTACTTTTGGAGCGTTGCCACAGGGGAAAAAAACCTCTCACATGCTATTTCAAAAGACAGGGGTATATGTAAGAAAGATACAACAGCTGGATGAACTGATTTACATTGGAGAAAATAGACCATGAATTGGAGGCAACAGTGGTTTCGACCTTTTATCTTTAGGGGCTGTTTCCTGTGAGGTTTTTTCTTTTTTTTTACAATTGCTTATATTATGTCTGTCAGCAAAAATGTTGAGTACAGATTTGATTCTTACTTGCAAAAGTATTTAACATCAATTATGCATATGCAGGCCATAGTATTCTGGATGGTTACAATTTTCTGCATAATATTTCCCATGGATCTCATAATTGCACTAAATAAAGCCATTAGGTACAAGCCATGGATTTGCCTTATTCACCCTGAACTAGAAATGGAAAATTTAGAAGTTCTAGGCTGGATTCACCCAAGACACCTAACCAATTTAGACCTATAGAAGTTTTCACAAACATGTTAAGCTTGGTTAGCTCTATCTGGATTCAGTTTTTTTTTAATTGTCTAAAATATTATATAGACCCAACCCATTATAGCCCAATGCATTGTATGAATCAGGAGAATGTGTAAATTCAATAATCAAATTAAATACGAAGAATATAGTCAATGTCATTGTTTGAGGGGAATTAAGGAAGAAGAGTGGCTAAATCTGAAGCTACATTCTCCTTATGTGTGTCATTCCAAGCCACAGATTAGAATTAAGTTTTAAAAGAGTCATTATTCCATTTATAGCTTTTTAGAAAGCAACAATAAACATTGTCCTAATTTTTACACAGTTCAAATTACAGGTTTGTTAATGAAAAGGCCAACCTAAAACCATATCTCAAGAATTTATGTTATGACCAGGCTACACAGAATTAAAGGAAGTCACACTCAGCAAACTGACTTCCAATCATAGTATTCATTTTTGTCACCTAGCCATGATTTCTGAATTCAGTGAGCACATTCTGTCATATATGTACTTCCCTAACCCTCATTAGATTGGATGGTAGCTTAAATCTGTGGTAGCTTAAATTTGCAGAGACTTTTATATGAAGATTTTCTCACAAAATATTTGCCCAACCTTTGGAAATTTCTTTTACAGAATTTTCTGTTTCTGCATTATAACTTTCCCATATAGTACAGTGAAAAAAATGAAAATAAAAATAAATCAAAGGAAAGAAAAAGTCAAATTACATCTCTTCTGGGAAAAGCCATCCAGCAGTTCCTAAATCTGCTAAGTTAAGTGTGTACAGAAAATGAGAGTTATTAATATAGAAGAGGAAAATGTTTTTAGTAATGTTGCAGTTTGGTTGCATTTGAAGGGAAGAGAGTTTATAACTAGAGTTTTATATAATTTGTGAGGCAAAATAAGCTCTGATGGTAGCATAGCAGATGATAAAGCTGCAGTAGAAACCTTTAACTCAATGGGATGACTGAAAGAAGAAACGTATAGCACAGAACCAGATGGGAAGCCATCTGGTGTGACAAAATTAGAGTGCTGGGGCACCTTAATAACCTTATTGAGACTTAAGCTTTAGAAGTCAGTATCTACTGTAAGATGAGCCCACAATCCAAATTCAAATCCTGGTCTAATCTACTATTATTTTCATGAGTGGCATGCACTTTTATGTTTTTATGGATGAAGGAAAAAGCCAAAATCTGCCACTTAGAAAAAGCCTCCTATAATCTGCAAATTGGGAACTATGGTTAAGAGCTTGCATTTCTGATTTCAAGTTGGCTCCAGAAGTTGCTTTACTGGCAAGCATTTAGCCATGGTTGTAAGTTTGCTTGGCATGTAAAACTGCACTTAACCATCCTGCTTGTTTTATTTATATTGAGGAACAATTGAGCAGCATACATTATTCATCCATTAATTTAGATAAACCAGGATGTGTGATTTAGCTTGATATGTGAATGTGGCCTTTTAAGAATGCATGGAGTAGTCATATAAATATATTTCAGGCAGGTCGGGAATGTTCTATCTTTGAACAGTTTTTCATTTGATAAATTACACCACATGTGGTAGTTTGCTTATTTTCCCTGGCAGCTAGGATCGTTCTAAAAGGTCAATCCTTAGGAGATCAAAAGTTCTATTTAGATCAATTTGGGGTTATTAGAATTTGTATATGCCTAACCTATTGCAAGGAAGCACCCTAACTGGTTATATGCAGAAGGTCCTGTATATGATTGCAGCTGCCAACCTAAGGAGTCTGAGGGCTTCAAGGAGTAAACAAATATACCCAACTCTTAGGCTACCTTAAATAATGCCAAATAATTCAAACCATGACAGTAGTTGGAGCACAATTGTCTCCAACTTGGTTAGCACTTGACCCTGATTATTTTTAATTTTCTGGAATTTTCTACTTCTTCCAGAAGATTAAGGGCAAAAGAAGAAGGGGACGACAGAGAATGAGGTGGCTGGATGGAGTCACTGAAGCAGTAGGCATGAGCTTAAATGGACTTCAGAGGATGGTGGGGGACAGGAAGGCCTGGAGGAACTTTGTCCATGGAGTCATGATGGGTTGGACACAACTTCGCAACTAACAGCAACAACAACTTCTTCCAGAAGATGCCAAGAATTGAGTTTGCAATGTTGCAATGCAATGCATTGTTCTTCATTAAACAACAGTCCTGTGAAATTTTTATTAATGGGAATCTCTCCATGCCTTTGTCTGGGACATAAAATGCTTTACCTGAGAGCAGAGCAGGAGAAAGATGAAACAATTTTAAGTGTCTTTAAACAGCAGGACTTTTGAAAGAATTATGTGAATTTTATGGTTTGGGCCCAAAGTGTCTTTCTGCCCTTGGAAAATGCTTCTAGTTGTAGAGAAGAATTGCAATATAGCTCATAGCAAAGCAATGTGACATAGTGATAAAACTACACCAAATATGTACTTCTGCTTGTACAGGGTTGTACAAGAATTGTGACAAAACTTACATTTGGATTCTCATTTTTCTCAGGTGTACACCCATTTCTATCTGCCTACCTTTATGTAGTGTAGCTTCTTTTTATGATCCATATTAATTATCCTCAGTTGTGATGAATTTGAGTGTTATTATATCATATACCCACATAGTTATGGGTTCTTTCATCTCATAGTTCTGCATCATTACATTCAGAACACTTTGAATATCTAAACAGAGCTGAGTTTGGGTACACCAAGTTTGAATGAACAAAGTTTGGTCAGTTTGGAATGAAAATGGGATGAATAAAAATGGAATTAATTTCCACCACCATCTTTGGCCATACTTTTCATGAGCCCGTTCCAGCCATAATTCCTCAGGTTTACATTTAACAGGATTGCTCTCACCACTCCCACTCCTGGTACAATTCTATTGGCCAAATTCAAAGGGAACTTAGAAGATAGCAACTCAAAAAGACTCTTTCAGTCTGATTAAAAGCTCCAGATTGTTGGGCAAAGCCCAGGAAGCAGGCAGTATTCTCAAGCTGGGTAGCACAGAAGAAAAGCCTGGCTGGTGAAGGCAATAGTAAAACACTGGAAACCTGATGGAAACTTCCTCCTTCTCACTGCATCTATATCTCTCACTCCAAAGGACCCTTGCCTCAAAGGTAACCATCAATCAAGGATATTTATAGGTGTCCTCCAGCATCTACCACAGGGGTGTCAAACTCACTTCATCACGGCATCATCACGTGATGTATCACAACCTTTTCCCCCTTCGCTAAACCTGGCATGGACATGCCCAGCGCGTGATGCACGTGGCCCGTGGGCCATGAGTTTGACACCCCTGATCTACCAGATTCATACCAGATGCCTTCAAAACCTTTATTAAAACATAAAATGCCTAACAGTTACTTGGTCCTTAGATCTCATACAAGAACACTGACCCACACTGAAGGTTTTGACATTCTTAAATTCCGTCAGAGTCTGTACCTCATGTGAACTCAGTCAAATCTTGTACAATGTTGTGAATCTTTGGTGAAATCTTCTTGGAACTTGTATAAGTGAAAGCTGCATCAGTGAACAAGAGTGCTGGGACTAGAAAAGATAGCTGAAAGAAGAATTAGAAAAGTCAAGCAGCTGTATATCCTTCCCAAGCTGTCTACAGCTCTGTAGCTCACCAAAGTTTTCATTCACTTGGGCTAGTGCAACATAGCATTCAGCATCTTTCTAAAATCCTAGCAAAAAGTAGTCTTAACATAGTATGTCCAGGTAGCAACTCCTTTTCTTGAGCATTTAGAGATGTGTATTCTTTGTGCAAGTTAATCATTGCACTGTCCAAACATTTACTTTTGAGAACAGTGCTACTAATTTTTTTTCATTATTCTTAAGGTTCTTGAGTTCCAGCCCAATGACTGTACAGTTTACCTTGGTCTACTCTGAACATGAGTAAATATGGTGACACCTTCAAGACTTCCACTACAGCTCCCTTGCCCATTTTTCTCTCTTTACAAAAATCCCCCACTCAATTTTTACTTGCAGTGTTTGAGAAAAATAATATCAGCAACAAATTTTGAATAATAATTGATGGCAATTTTGTCATCATCATCATTATTACTATCACCCAGAGCCAATGGAAATGCTAAGCCTTTTTCCAGTGCATAGCAAACTGTATAACAATGCATATTATATGGATAAAATATGTATAGGAATACATATTTTATGGAAAAATTGATCAAAATATGTATTTTTTTGAAGGTAGCTAAATTCTGTTATACTATTTGTAAAATTAGGCAGACTCTGTCCCAGTAACAGTAATATGCTATTATGTCTTGTTCTGTTTTGTATATTTAAATATTTTATTTTTTAATTCTGGTCTGTGACTGTAATATAAGACTGATTGATATCTATTTAATGTTGGGAGATACCAATTTATTTTCAATTTCAGGTTCTTTCATAGGACACAAATAAATATTTTTAAAATGATACAGAACAGAAAAAAATTGCTCACCCATGCTTTTTAAGAACCGATACTTTCTGTGAATATTTACTTGACCCCAGAAAAACTGGAATATATATCCATAAAACTATAATATCTATAACATAATAGTTGTCTGTCAATATTGTAACTGAAATGGTAGATTGGTAAATGTATTTTTGGTTACCAATATTAGACGTGTCCAAGTCATTTGTTTGAAATAAAGAATTATGAAGTTCATATATTTATTGTTGTATTGTTATGTTTGTCATTTTATGTTGTTTGTCTTTTCTTTTTAAACGAAATGTAAATAAAGATTATTTTTAAAAAAAGAAATAAAGAATTGTATAATTACTATATATGGCTATGATAATTTGTTTTAATTCAAAAGCTATAACATTGAGAAACTTGTCATTGCTTAAAAATCAGTTTGACGCACTTCCAAAGCCTGTCAAAATTCCTTTGGATTCAGTTTTGCTCCAAACTTCCAGAACCAAACCAAACCAAACCAAATCAAACCAAACCAAACCAAACCAATCTCGATTTACAATCTTCCTGTGCATAGATGCTGGCAAATTGCTGTCATAAAAGCACCATATCATTACAAGGACATGTTGTTATGTAAACATATTTCCCTCTGTGATCAGATCCATGAACAGAATTCCTTAAAGGCCTGTTACCTTTATAAAATTTTAAATATGGCAGAGGAATCATGGCATAATTGTCTATAGTGGAAGGAGGAGAGAATACGGTTACCAACATAGGATATCAGAAAGTTAAGCCTCCCTATGACTATCCTTTAACAACCATAGAAAAGGAAGTCACACATTTGATAATTTCCAAGTTGCCAGTGCTTGGCTACCCCCTGCTGGGCTGTTGAAGTCCCAGGCCTTTAAATACCAGGAGGAATATATAATGTAAGCCAGCACTAGAGAAGATACAGAGCCAACCAACATTATCTGTATTCCTAAAGGAGAGCAGATTTTATTTTCTTAGCTATGTTAAGCAATGAATAGCTGTGGCAGTAGAGCAGTTGGAGTTTAAACAAACAGATATCAAATTATTTGTGATGGTTTCCTCAGAATATTCATCGGTTGGCTGGAGAATTCTCTAAAGCTCAGAAACAAAGGTGTTCATAAAAATAAAATAAAAGCATATTGCTTGTACATACTTAGTACTTACCATATTAAATAAAAGAAAGAAAAAAAGCTACAAAACTATTGAGGAGAGGGAGTTAAGTCGAGAATCTACAGGGAAATATTTATTACATTCTTCCTCATCCCAGGGGATGCTTGACAGACAACTTGAGAATAACTTTTAACCCACAGGGAAGAAACTCTTTTCACATAAGCATGTGCTGTGGAATTTGACGCAGAAAATTTGCTTCCAGATGTGGCCAACTTTCAAGTTACTAAATTTTAAAACCAAATGGGAAGAAAAGGAACAACTTGCTATAAAATGTAACCCAGCTGTATGTGTCAAAATCCAGGAATATGTAAACACAAGTGCGAAGGGGCCATAGAGATTTGCCAATGGTATAGCAGGCACTTGACTATTATCATAAAATTTCAATACTAAACGTTTTCCCCCTTCTGTATATTTTCCACCATAAACAAAAAATAAATCAACACTTCAACTGCATAAACAGGGCCTTAATATTTAGTCATAAAGTCCCCTGTTGTGTCACCATCAATTTGTATCCAGCACATAAGAAGGGATAAGAAAGATGTGTATTAACTAAATATCCCTCAGAAGAATATTTAAAATATATTTACTAACAGATGAACACACACACACATGTGCATATACACCACTCTTAACCTCTTTAAAAACCTAATTTATTTAAATGCAGTACAACCTATATATGAGAAAAGTGTCTGTGTGTTTGACAGGAAAAGCTATTGCTTAATGCATTGTAAGCCGCCCTGAGTCTCCGGAGAAGGGTGGCATATAAATTGAACCAATAAATAAATAAATAAATAAATAAAAGAGGAGGAGAAAAGAAATATAATAAGTATCTATGGAGATTTTCAATCATCCATGTCATGATTATCCCAAAGGTGCTTTTTCAAAAGACAGCTGGACTTCCTTTGTTTTTCTTTGGAGGCATTTTACTTCTCATCCAAGTATGGAAGAAGCTTCTTAGATGAGAAGCAAAACATCTTCAAGGAAAAACAAAGAATGTCCAGCTGTTTTTTTGAAAAAGCACCTTTGGGACAAATACAGTAAGTATTTATAAAATGGAGCCATATAAGTATCTTCTAACCAGACTGAAGTCGATATAACATCTGTCTATTTTTCCTTGCACATCTTTGTGAGTAGGGAGACACTCAGGAAAAGAAAATCAAAACAGGGAAATTTCAGCAGCAAATTTTAATTGCTTTTATATAGTTTGGCTAATGTGACTCTCAAAAGAATCCTGAAAATTGCAGCTAAATGAAAATGCCAATGTTTCTCAAGGAGTTTTTTCTATGGAGAAATATGGTCAAGATGACTGTTAAGCCATTTTAAGTTTGTGATGCAAATGTGCCTTTCAAACATTTTGAAAGTTAGCAAATAATAACAGTTATTTGTTATCCAGTTATCCAGACAGTTAGCAAATAATAATATTACTTCATAAACATCATTATTATTTATATTTAATATGATATATAATTTTTGGAGAGTTGCATTGAATAGTAAAATAAATTCAGTCTCACAGTTAAGGAGGAAGGCTATATTGCTGATCCCCAAAATGATTTTCAAGATATTTCAAGAAGTCAAATTTGAACAACATATATCAGAATACAAGGCCAATAATTTTTACTCAATTATCTTCCTTTGATAAATGAATCATCAACATCATCATCTTCTTCTTCGTTTCTTCATTTCTCTCTCTCTCTCTTGTGTTGCAATCATTCTTTTATAGAGATATTTCCCTCATCCACAGCCCTTTCAGTTCATCATTCTACCAAACTTCTTTTTTTCATACTTCCCAGTAACTTAACTTCACAAATTTCAGTGGCAGTCTATAATATAGTTCATTTCATTCTATTTTAAGTAGCTTCGGCATCCTCTTTTTGTATTCATAATTTTTGGAAATTAATTTATCTCCTAATGTTTCTACATGTAGGGATTGTACTTCCTTTTTTCTGAATATGTCCTGTTTTCATTCTTTCACGCACTTCCTTTTTCTCCGTGCTCATTTTTCCAAAATTCCACTTTTGACACTTATCAAAAATGGTCTATCTCACATTCAGAATCTTTCATCTCTCTTGTGCCCATCAATAATGTCTCATCATAAACAATCAGATCAGTCGTGTCTTTTCATTTTCGTGTCTTTTCCATGTGTATATATGAATAGATTTATGCTTAAATCATTCACTTGAAACAGACATTTTCCTAACCAGATGTTCACCAGTCATCATTCTCCTTCCTTCTTGGGACTTTAAATGACCCTGGCACTTTTTTTTCAATACGTCTTGCTCTCACCCATCAATTTATGGCCCCTTTATAATCACATTTACTTGGAATGTTGTACTATTTTTCTGCAAAACCATTCATGGTATTTTCCATTACTTCCTTTTACCAGAATAAAACATGCAGTTATGACTAATTTCTAGTTAAATATAAACTCGTAAAAGTATAGATGAGACCAATTAATGTTTTCCAATATACAGATAAACCTTTTTATTCCCACACTTTCACTTCTCTGTAAGTATGCATCAACTTCATTCCAGCAGTTCAGGCTACTTTCATTCAAATGAATTACATTCTTTCCTTTCTCATAGTCTTCCAGACTCATGCATATCAAATCCATGCTCTTGAACATTGATATCCCAAGTCATTGACTTCCATATGCCATGATAATCACCATGTTGGCTTGTATGTCACAAGCTCAGACAAAGGCCAATTTTACATCAAATTTTCCCCAATGTTATTTGCTGGAATAATGCTGAAGCTGAACTTGACTACAAATAAATGAGGCTATCTTTCATTACTGTATGCAATGGGATTACAGTTTAAAATATATCATCATCATCATCATCATCATCATCATCATCATCATCACCATCATCACTTCTCAGTCCTTTTGACTAGAATAAAGTGTACAGTAATTTCAAAGCTTCCATTTATTAATGCATTGGTTTCCAGATAGTGCTGATGTTTCACCAGCCATGTTACTAGCTTCTTTGGAGTAGAGCTGAAACAGATTTTAAACAGCAGATCTATGCAATGTCCTGTTATTGATATTGATTTTAACTGAACACTTTCATATTTTATGCATGATGGGCATTTGTGAATATTTGGACTCTTTTTGACAGCTGAATGAAGATGCTACCCACAGTCCTCAAGGCCACAGAAAGTGTGTCATCATCGAACATTGTTCCCATTCCTGATCCTTGTTCTGCTATAGGTATGAGATCAGAAAATGGTGTGGCCCAAGTTAAGAAAAAGAATTCATAGATTCTCCTAGCTTCACTTCTTTCACCAAGCACACTCTGCTCTAGGGAAAAATAGTTATCAAGCACGCCCCTTAGTGTCATGGTAGTGGGAAGTTTACGCAGTGATGAAACTGATTTTTCACATGGAAAGTCATTCAATTAAAGATGGCTTGTGCTAAAAGGAATAAAAGCCTTGGGAGCCTTGGTAGTAGAGAAGGGCGGCATATAAATCAAATTAAAAAAAAAAAAGAATTATCCCAGTGCCCATTGCCTGTTGTGTGGGCTATGGTTGAATTTGAATCTACTGATCAGATAAAAGAAATAGAGGAGAAACTTGAAGCTATTAAGATTGTTGGACAAGCAGGTACAAAAACATCCAGGGAAGTGATTGAAGCCCAGGAAATGGGTCCCTCATCAGTCAACAGGAGTGCTGATTTACCACCATCTTATCATATACTTAGGAGGCAAGGGCTTGGCAGCACAAGAACATAACAGCCAACAACATAAAAGCTGTCTATCAACACCTCAATCAACAACTAAAAAGCCATACACAACCAGGAACCATATAAATATCACACAGAGAATAGCCCAAAGCAACCTAGAGAGAAGTTTCCTGGGAATAGGCTCCAGCACAAGTTCCAAAAACTCAGAAGACTAAATCTCTGTTCCTGTGACCGACCCAAATTGCATCCTGGTATGTATACATTTGGAGGCTCAAGAATGGGTGAGATTTCCCAAAGGACATTTTGTGATGCCCCTGAAAATAGTGGTGTATTATATCTAATATAAGTTCTACCTGAATTTATATCCTGCCATAGGGTATTCTCCTAAATATTCACCTATAGAATATTCACCTAAAAAAGCATCTTTTTCATTATTCAGAATTTCTTTTTGCAAATCAATCAGAATTAATCTAAATATTAGGTGTACTTTAAAAAAGTCCAGAGGAGAGCAACCAGGATGATTAGGGGACTGGAGACTAAAACATATGAAGAACGGTTACATGAACTGGGCGTGGCTAGTCTAGTAAAGAGGAGGACCAGGGGAGACATGATAGCAGTGTTCCAATATTTGAGGGGCTGCCACAGAGAGGAGGGGGTCAAGCTGTTTTCCAAAGCACCTGAAGGCCAGATAAGGAATAATGGATGGAAACTGATCAAGGAGAGAGTCAACCTAGAAATGAGGAGGAACTTTCTGACAGTGAGAACAATCAACCAATAGAACAGCTTGCCTTCGGAAGTTGTGGGAGCTTCATCACTTGAGACTTTCAAGAAAAAATAGGACTGCCATTTGTCAGAAATGGTATAGGGTTTCCTGCTTGAGCAGGGGGTTGGACTAGATGACCTATAAAGTCCCTTCCAACTCTGTTAATCTGTTAAATCTGTTTTTTAAAAAAACTATGAAGACCAAGATGGTTTATGCAGGGGCAATATAAAAGGAATTGATCATTCATTTAACCTTCCTGAAAGGATCACATAAAATGAATTCAAAGAACTATCTAACATTTATAAGCAAGGAGATGAAGAAAAAACTAAAACTTAGTGGTTGACCAACAAAGAAGAAAGTCCTGTGTTCAATCTCCTAGATCCTGTCCCTGATACAATGAACAACAGATGTACAAATTGAAGCTATCACTTGCCCCATGAATAGAAAATGTTCTGTTTCTTTCTCATTGCATGACTTGTGTACAGTGATACCTTGATACTCATCATTAATTGGTTCTGAGAAGTGTGATGAGTACCAAAAACAATGACTACCGAACATGTTTTCCCCATAAGGAATAATGTAGTGAGTCACAAGGCAGCTGACACCAACAAGTTCTAGGTTGTTCATTGAGTACCAAACAAACAATGAGCACCAGGACAAAATTTATCTGTCAAAATGCATTGTGTATCAAATTTGATGAGTTCCAAAGGTGTTGAGGACCTAGGTACTACCGTATTTACAGATTGTGTGCACATACATACTTATTCCAAAGCCTCTGGTGCCTAAAAGAGGAAAGTAGCAGTGGCAGCACCCTACATTCACCTTTGCAATGCAATTCTATATATGTCTATTTAGCATGACACCCCCCACCCCCTTGGAAGTAAGCCTTGAAGATGAATCCAAAATTCTTATAAACATTCCAGCATCAATTATTGTATATAGGAGAAGCCAATATTGCATCTCTGCAAGAAGATACCATATCACTGATGCACTGAGTGAGTCCAGTAAAAGGTAAGCCTGGTTCTCCATGGGAACGCTATGGAGCCAGAGCTGTCTCTATCTTTCTCCATATAGGTTTTTGATTGGTTTATACAAATGCTAACACTGCTTCATGTTCAGCTGGTGTCAAACTATGACAGTCATGTATAGCTCCCATTGAAATAATTGGGTTTTAAGCTTGTCAAGCATCACTTAATCTGCATTCAATTCTCTGGCCAAGATTGATGCCTATCTCATTTTTAAACAAAACACAGATCCTTCTTTTCCTCATATCCTGTACATGTGGAAGTTTCATGGCAAATTCTTTCCCTCATCTTCTGCATAAGACAGTTAAGATTCTAGGATACAGAACCGAATAACATTATGTTCACACATTTCTTTATTAGATGCATGGAGCAGAAACCCTCCTTCTCCAATTTGCAATTCTAACAGGGTAACTATTTTTTTTATTGACCTAGGAACAGAAGAGTAAATTCTAATCTAAAAAGAATTTCTACAAAGCAGCTGTTTCTTCCTGTGAGTACTGGTACATTTCTACCCTTTGAATGATCTCTGCTTTTGTATGCCTAATTAAATTTTAGAGGTCCCTTGCTCAAATAAAGATTTATTAGCTGTTAAAACCCTAGCATAATTCTTCTACCACCTACATGCCCTCCTTTAACATATTTACAAGTATAAAGACTTATTCACTATAAAAACATGAATGATTTAATGTTGCCACATTATTGGTGTCAATTACTAAAATCCGGGCCTAAACTATAGTTTTTTTGAACATATTTAATTGTAAATTTGTCATCTTTTTTTTTTTTTAAAAAAAAAGAGATTCTCTTAATTTTGAAGATCAAGTTGTTCAAGTCAACCGAGGACCTTCTGAAGATTGCCTTTCTGAGAGCAGAGTTTCTGGGAAATGAAGACCCGCAAAATAATTACAAGATAATCCCTTATATTTTACAAATCAAACTTCCATGTGAATCATTTACACCATGCTTATTAAATGTACGAGTATAACAGAAATTTGTCATGGATGCTTTTAGGAAGGACAACTGTTAACTTCTATTTTTCTGGTGAAATGATGAGGTGATTCCATAGTCATTAATTCTACTCTTCGCTCGTTTTTTTTTCTCTTTTAGCCTTTGTTTTTTCATAATTTTAAAGTTATCCTGACATACCATAACATCTTTTATTTGGTCATCTTCCAAAATCTTCTCAACTTGATGGTTCCAATAGTTTTTACTACATTCAAATCTAAACCTCTGGCAAAATTTCCCATGAATAATTTTGGCAACTCAGTCATGACACTAATTGTAGTCAGCTTGTGAAATTTTACTGCAACTACCAATCAAATGGTCAATTGCTTCATTCTTTCTACTACAAAAGCCACATTTGCTGTTATTTGTTACATGTTGAATGTTCAACTTCACACAATTAATTGGAGAAGCCTGTTCTTGTACTGCTAAAATTTAGTCTTCAGATTCTTTCTTTAACATTCCTGATCTCAATCATGCAGGGGTTTTATCAGCTTTTGCATCTATAATGTTAAAATATTGACCATTGATCTGCTTGTTTTTCCAATTAACAAATCAGTTTTCAATTGTTTCTTTTCTGTTTTCAGACTTCGCCTTGTTTCAAGACTTTCCTTGACTGATTTCCCTCAGCAAAGGTTCTTGGCTTTTCTTAATGTAGCTATTCAAGCCATGTTTTTCTTCTTCCACAGTTTGTTTCAGCTATAATAATATTTTACTCCCTGATCAATATTGCCTTTTGGGTGTATAGGATTATGCATCATTATAGTTTTCTTCTGATCCAAGTTATCAAGTTCCATCTTGGTCCAGTCAACTATTTCTGCTGTATATTGAGTAATAGGAAATGCACAAGTATTAACTGCTTTGATGATGTTTCCAGTATTTAGCTTTGATTTCAAAATTTTCCAGACTTGTTTGATTATTAAAGATAATAATATTAATACTAACTACTATTACTCAAATTCTGCAAACAACCAATAATTCTAATACATGGAAAATTTACAAAATGTTTGCAAACATGCAGATCAGGTCTTACCAGTACTAGAGTTCGGTTGTGCTGAATATTTTCCTAAAAGTCTGATGGGAAGAAGAATCAGGCAATAAATAGTTAGCCCCATATTTTTGGTGAGTTGAAATCCATCTGCTGAATCCACTACTGTTCCTAGATCCCTTCAGAACTAAAAAATAGAAGAAAAGTAAATTAAACATTCTTTATATGAGTATACCTTAATAAACTGCATTACAGTAGTCCTTGACTTATGACCACAATTGAGCCCAAAATTTCCATTGCTAAGCAAGATTAAGGATTGCCAACATTATCGCCAACATCCGATGATGGATATGGCAGAAGAAGGAGGAGGAGGAGGAGAAGGAAGAGGAGGAGGAGGAGGAGGAGGAGGAGGAGGAGGAGGAGGAGGAGGAGGAGGAGAAGAAGAAGAAGAAGAAGAAGAAGAAGAAGAAGAAGAAGAAGAAGAAGAAGAAGAAGAAGAAGAAGAAGAAAGATAGCTCTTAAGTGAGTTTTGTTCCATTTTATGACCTTTCTTCCATCATTGTTAAGCAAATTACTGCAGTTGTTAAGTGTGTAGCATGGTTGTTAAGTGAATCTGACTTCCCCATTGATTTTGCTTGTCAGAAGGTTGCAAAAAGGGATCAAATGACCCTACTAGAACACTGCACCAATCACAAATACATGCCAGTTTGCCACACATCTGAATTTTGACCATGGGGATGCTGCAATGGTCGTAAATGTAAAAAATGATCATAAACTATGTTTTTCAGTACTGTAAGAACTGTAGTAGTAGACTACCAAAGAATAAAATCCTACCATAAAAATCCTTCTTATTCTGTGTGTTCAGTCATTGTTGAAAGATACTTTATTACAAGAATCCAGAGACAATTTTGTCTAGAGGCATACTATTTAGGGTGACTGGTTTTATGTAACGTAAGTGTTACAATTAACCCTATAGAGCAGACAGATAGATTTAAAGTAAATGAGAGCAAATTTCTCTTAGCAATATACAACTCAAATGTGTTTATTTCGTCTTCTCCAAAACAAAGCAAACAAGTCAATTTATATGTGTAGACATCTATATAATTTCTTTCCCACAATTTAAGATCTACGAACCACAAAACTAAAACTAAAATTATACAGCCATCTGTTATTTGAAGAGCAAGCATTGTATTTTTCTCCCTAATTATATAGGATATTGCAAGATACTGAAGGAAGAAAAAAAAGATTATTCTTGCAAGACTCAAATCGTGAATGCTTAAAATACTTCTTGTTTAATAATTGCTACTCTTCATTAGTGTGAACCAAAGGCATAGTCTATCTGAGACAATAACATCTGTACCCCATATTTCATTATCACCAAACTTCACATTTCACACAAAAAGAATAGCTAGCAAAGCCTTACAGCTTTAATTAGTTTCTACCATAGCTGTGAAGGTCAGCCAATTATTGTGTGTGAAATTTCAATATGAAGCGGCTGAATTGAAGACAGCATTGCAACATTGTGAAATGTGTAGTGCTGTAAATCGTGTGTGTGTGTGTGTGTGTGTGTGTGTGTGTATTCAGGTATTCACAATTTTAAGGTTCATTGACTAATTTTACATGTTTCAGTAAAGGGGGAGAAAAGATATGATTATGGATGTTGTCTTATGCTCTTTCACTAGCTGTGACATAATGCTTAGGAGATGGACTCCTCCTCTTTTAAGGGATGAAATGAAACCCATACATATGAAGCTAATTTTATGATGATATGAATCACTTCCTACACTTCCCAATGCTTATTGTAACTTAAAAGGGCATTGTAATTTTTCTAAATAGATTCTTCTTTGTGGTGGCTTTGAGAAGATATTGAATACATTTCAGTTTAAAGTGAGATAGAGTTAATGAATCTCAGTGATGCCGGAGTAGTGTGTAACTCTTCAGAAGTACTACAGTTATGTTACACAGATCTGTGGATAAATGCAAAGTTCAAACATGAACTTTAATTTCGTTTATTTGTTCTTCTGCTGTTGTAGTGGTACTGATACCTTCCAAAGAGAAAGTGGAATGAAAACTTTCCAAGATAAAGAGATTAAAAAACCAAAATAACTGTTGATTATGTGCCATCAAATTGGGGCAACTCATAGCAATTGCACAGAGAAACCTTCTCCGATTTGAAATATAAGTGCCACTGAATTCAATGCTTATTTCCACTTCCAATAAATGCTCAATACTAAACGCATTTATTAGCTCACAGTCTTCAAGTCTTAGAACCTCCTTATTGGTACAATAGAAAGAAAAGTCCCAGTCGCCTACTAGTATCAGGCAGATAATGTAAGGAGTGATTATAAAGCTTGCTTCAGCAGATAAGAAGCTGTTTCTGGAAATTTACAAGCCACCAAGGATCAAAAAGCTTGCATTCTGGATTGGTCTAAAGGTGAAGGCTCTAAAAAGGAGATCAATTTGTCATCTGAAAAGCTCACACTTCCGTGATTATAAATAATCTAGTCTTTCTCTACAGTCAAAAAGGTGAAAGATCTAAATCATAAGGTTATCTAACTATGTTTCTTATGGTTACCATAAAAAAAGAGAAGAAAAGAAAAGAAAAAAGAAAAGAAAAGAAAAGAAAAAGGGAAAGGGAAAGGGAAAGGGAAAAGGGAAAGGGAAAGGGAAAGGGAAAGGGAAAGGGAAAGGGAAAGGGAAAGGGCAGAAAGGTTATTTATTCAATGGTAAGATCAGAATTCAGATGCTTTTCCTCTGAGCCAGTGGTGAGTTGTTACCAGTTCGTCCCAGATCAGGCAAACCGGTAGCAGCGGCAGTGGGAGCAGTGGTGGGATTCAGCCAGTTCGCACGACTTCGGGAGAAACGGTGTTAACTTTCTGAACAGTTTGGTGAATTGATTGTTGGAAGAAATCATTAGGGCAGAGAACCGGTTATTAAATTATTTGAATCCCACCACTGGGCGGGAGGCTCCGTCCACCTGCCCGGATGCTTCTGCACAGAAGCATTGTGTGTATGCATGCACGAGCAAACTGGTAGCAAACTAAATTAAAACCCACTATTGCTCTGAACTCAAGTTGGCAGTCATTTAACTTCTACACTGTGTAAAAATGTGAAGACTTCAGTCTTCTATAATACACCTTATAGGTAGACAGTTTGCATGGATTTTGTCCTAACAGGAGAAGAATACATTTAATAAGCAAGTAAAGTTTTCCCAATCCTGAGACAGAGTGATCTCTGCAGAATGTAAGCCTGGTGCATCTCACTAATTCCATCTACTATCCTCAAGAGCCCATCTTTTGTCAAAATACAAAAAAAAAAATGGACCTAGTTGAAAATCAGCTGATGTGTAGCTCTTGTCGTTGATGTTCATGTCCAACTTTTTGTGATCCCCTGGACCATAGCACGCCACATACACACCCCATCCTCCACACTGAGTCTGCTCAAATTGATGCCAACTGTGTTGTTGACACTATCTAGCAATCTCATCCTCTGCCGTCCCCTTCTCCTTTTGCCTTCAATTTTTCCCAGCACAAGATTCTTTTCCAATGAGTCCTCTTTTCTCATTTGGTGGCCAAAGTATTTGAGCATTTTTTTCAGTATCTGTTGTTCCAAAGGACAGTCAGGGTTGATTTCCTTTAGGATTGACTGATTTTATCTCCTTGTATTCCAAGGGACTCTCAAGAGACTTCTCTAACACCACAATTCAGTAGCATTAATTCTTTGGCGCCCAGCCTTCCTACTATAGACTTTGACTATATGGGACCTTTGTTGGCAAAGGTCCATATAGATGTCTCTGTTTTTTAATATGCTATTTAGGTTTGTCATAGCTTTCCTCCCAAGGAGCAAGCAACTTTTAATTTCATGGTTTTAATCACCTTCTGCTGTGATCTGGGAGTCAAAGAAAATAAAATCTATTACTGTTTCCATTTTTTCCCCTTCTATTTGCCAGGAAGTGATGGGACTGGACACCATGATCTTAGTTTTTTTAATGTTGAGTTTCAAATGAACTTTTGCACTCTGTTCTTTCACCCTCATCAAGAGGCTCTTTAGTTCCTCATTTTCCATCTTTAGAATGGTGCAGTGGTGAAATCCAAATTATTTTACTACCGGTTCTGTGGCCGTGGCTTGGTGGGCATGGTGTGGCTTGGTGGGTGTGGCTTAGTGGGCATGGCAGGGAAAGGATATTGCAAAATCTCCATTCCCACCCCACTCCTGGGGGAAGGATATTGCAAAATCTCCATTCCTACCCCACTCTGGGACCAGCCAGAGGTGGTATTTGCCAGTTCTCCAAGCTACTCAAAATTTCTGCTACCGGTTCTCTGAACTACTCAAAATTTCTGCTACTGGTACTCCAGAACCTGTCAGAACCTGCTGGATTTCACCCCTGGAATGGTGTCATCTGCATGGGTGTCATCTGCGGGTCTGGATGGGGAGAAACAGGCTCCAACTCAACCCTTCCAAGACTGAGTGGCTGTGGCTGCCGGCGTCCCGGTATAGCCAGCTGGCGCCATCGCTGGTTATCGGGGGCGAATCATTGGCCCCCCGGAAAGGGCTCGCAACTTGGGTGTCCTCCTGGACGCACGGCTGTCTTTAGAAGGGCATACGACGGCCGTGGCCAGGGGGGCCTTCTATCAGGTCCGCCTGATACGCCAGTTGCGCCCCTTTCTGGATCGGGACTCCCTACGCACAGTCACTCAGGCACTCGTCACCTCTCGTCTGGACTATTGTAACGCTCTCTACATGGGGCTCCCCTTGGGGTGCACCTGGAGGCTCCAACTGGTGCAGAATGCAGCCGCGTGGGGGATTATGGGAGCGGCGGGGCGCTCCCATGTGACTCCTCTCCTGCGCGAGCTACATTGGCTCCCGGTGGACTTCTGGGTGTGCTTCAAGGTGTTGGTGATCACCTTTAAAGCGTTCCATGGCTTAGGGCCGGGGTATCTACGGGACCGCCTCCTGCCACCAATTGCCTCCCACCGGCCAGTTCGCTCCCACAGAGAGGGCCTCCTCAGGGTGCCGTCGGCCAGGCAATGTCGGCTGGCGACCCCCAGGGGGAGAGCCTTCTCTGTGGTAGCACCCACCCTCTGGAACAATCTACCCCCAGAGATACAAGTGATCCCAGACCTCCGGACTTTTCATTGGGCTCTCAAAACCTATTTTTTTCAGTTAGCTGGGCTGTCCTGATTTTCTGATTGGTTTTAAAAAATTTTGATATGGTTTTAATTGGAATGTTTTAAATTAATGGGCCAAATTTATTTAATTATTTTAAATTTATTTTAACTTTTGTATATAAAATGTTTTATTTTTTGGCTGTTCACCCCCCTGAGTCCGAAAGGAGAAGGGCGGTATAGAAATTTGAATAAAGATAAAGATAAAGATATCTGAGGTTGTTCATATTGATGTGTAGCTATTAGTGACAATGAAGGAGAATACTCTCTGGCCAAATTAAATCACAGAATGAGAAAAGGCTAATACAATTTTCCTTTCTTTTTAAGCAAATGAGTATATATAATCTATGGCATAGATTTATCTTATTTTTAAGAATCTCTTCACAGTAGTATTCCTTTATTCTGTGATGTATTTTAGCCTTTATTGCACTGAAAATCAGTGTTTCCCGTTCCAAAACTAACAGCTAAACTAAATAATATACATTATTCATATTGTGCAACTCATTTCTGGGTATTATTGACAGAATTATAAACAGAATTATATTTCTTTGTCTTTTTTAAAAATGTACATTTGGCCATTTGTTTATTTATTTATATCCTGCCTTTATTATTTTTAGAAATAATTCAAGGTAAGAAATTTACCTAAAGCTCTTTTTTCCTTCTATTTTCCCCAAATCCTGTGAGGGAGGTTGGGCTGAGGGAGACTCACTGGCCCAAAGTCACCCAGCTAGCTTTCATGCCTAAAGCAGAACAAACACTCATAGTCTCCAAGTTTGTAGTCTTCACCACTATGCCAAACTGACTCTAATGTATATGTACCAAATTTCAGTCTGGACTGAAATTTTCAAGCACAGAGATGGGAAAACTTCAACTTTTCTCAGCTTATTTGTTTGGAATTTCCCCCTCCCAGACAGTAATGTAGGGTTACCAGATTTGGGCTGCAAATTTGTAGATGGCCACTAGAAGGCACCAAGGAGTACAAAGTTCTCATTTCTACCATCTGCTGGTCTTGCAGTTGTTTTCTGCCCTGATAACCATACTGTATCTAGATGGAACAGCATAATATGAATTGTATGTATCATTACATTTAGCATAACAAACTGAAACCAGAGGAACAATATTTACATTTTAATGGTGACACTGAATGAAGGTCACAAATCTGATTCTTGCTCCTTCTCCTTCTTCATTTTTATATATTGCAGCAGTGATGAAATCCAATTTTTAAAATTACCGGTTCTGTGGGCATGGTTTGTGGGTGTGGTGTGGCTTGATGGGCATGGTAGGGGAAGGATACTGCAAAATCTCCACTCCCACCCCACTCCAGGGGAAGGATATTGAAAAATCTCCATTCCCACCCCACTTTGGGATTAGCTAGAGGTGGTATTTGCTGGTTCTCCGAACTGCTCAAAATTTCCGCTACCGGTTCTCCAAAACCTGTCAGAACCTGCTGGATTTCACCCCTGCATTACAGTCATCATATATACAAGAAGTCGTGATAGCTGTCATTCTGTTAATTTTGCATTTTTGTGACTTCATGACAGCTTCAGGATTTATATTATGGCAATTTTAATTTCTGTTACTTATTTTTGGTAAAAGGGAAGGGATGTAAGTTTGGGTGTAGAACTGAAGAGTGACATTATGTACTCAGTATTCTGTGGCAGTTATTTGGCTGACACTTCTATTGGCCAGAAAAAGCAAGTGCTGGTTTAACTATTTTCTTTTCTTTTTTGGGGGGTGAGCTATAGATTGCAGATGTGTAAACTTGCCCATTCTTATAATGCCCTATTAGGCATTATGGAATTAGTCAGAATATCCTGTCACTTCTATATATGTTTGAATTGTGAAATCAGAAGAGGCAATTGACAAAACATGGTTGTCTGAAAATACCCTAAGGAAGGAGAGTTTAGGAAATTAAAGCAAAGCTATTAGTGGCCTCTGATATACAGCTAAACATAAGAGATGGGAAACCAGTCCTTTGGAACAATGAGAATAATTCAGTGGAACAAAGTCCAAACATTTCAGGATGTCCAACCAAAACATTTCAGCTGTCCAATCAATACTATAAAGTGTTGTAAACCAATACTATGAACTGTTATAAGAAGAACAGAGAATTTCCCTTCTCTGTTACAGAGTCATCTAAGGCAAGGGTCTCCAACCTTGGCAACTTTAAGACTTGTGGACTTCAACTCTCAGCTTTGCTGGCTGAGGAATTCTGGGAGTTGAAGTCCACAAGTCTTAAAGTTGCCAAGGTTGGAGACCCCTGATCTAATGGACCTAGGAAATGTGCCTTCTCTGTTGCTCCAGCTGCTCTTTGGAACTAAAGGCCTTAGCTCTGTCATCCTTCCATAGATGTGAAAATTTGGTTTTTCTTTCAAACATTGGAGCAAGATTTTATACAAGCACCATTCTATTGTGCGAGTATTTTGCCATACCCATCCGGCTATATGTTGATTATGTCTTGTAATATTGATTCTGTATTATATGTATCTTATGTTTTGTCCTTTTTAGTCTACCCTACCCAGAATCACAAACTGTGCATGGGACAGTTTTATAAATTCCATTTTTTAAAAAAAATATTGTTTCCCTTTTTTGCTCAAGGATTGTTCCTCATGTATTTCTTTTTTCCCTCGTGTACTTTTAAGAACCTGAATAAAACATGCATCTATATACAACACCATTTGCAAATAGTTTGTACCCTAAAGACTCCTACAATATTTATTCTTCATTATAAATGGAATATTACCTATATTGGCCACAAAGAAATTTATCTCAATGGAAGGTACAAGATTCTCTGTTATAGATCCTGAATGCAAACTTTTTTTTTTTAATAAAAAGAACTTCCCTGAGCCCAGGATAAAAGTCTCAATAATAAGATTGTAAATACCACTTGAAAAGGATACTTTTCCCCATGGTATTCAAACCATTTCATTGCTTTCAAGATCTTTAAAAAGATGGACGTACAGTCTAAGTACATGAAAGCATAACATGTTCATGTGGTATTTACCTGCTACACATGACACCTACCTACCTTCCTTCCTTCCTTCCTTCCTTCCTTCCTTCCTTCCTTCCTTTCCTTCCTTCCTTCCTTCCTTCCTTCCTCCCTCCCTCCCTCCCTCCCTCCCTCTCTCCCCCCCATATATCCTGAGATATATGGCTCAAACAGGAAGTTCTAAAATTCAGATATGAATTTGTGAAAGTGAAGAAATATCAGAATATGCAAGGGATTCACTTTTGAATAATACCATGTGTATTTTCTGTTCCCTGCTCTGGATTGTGTCAGTGTGGATAACATAGGCTAGTCACAAAGGGATGTGGATGAATGTTCATATAGTATCAGAGAACAGCTCTGCAGTGGGGGAGGCAGATACTCTGTGTTTACTTGAGAAAGGTAAAACTAAGGAAAGAGTTTCTCTCCAAATGTCCTGTTCCCCTCCACCCTACCCATACTTTGATTGCCAAGTCAATCCAGACTGGAGCTGATGAGAATAATGAGTCTAGACTCTCAGTTCACTCTCTTGGGAGGCATTGTGATCAAAGGGCAACCATTTGGCACAATTTTCTGCATGATTTCAATGGTACTTTCAAAACAAACACAGAATCACATTCCACCCATATATACACATCTATCTATGGCTAGATAATGATGTATACTGCTGCTCTAAATGCCAGAAATTTGATTATGCTTACACTTACATGTATATGTTGACAATCCCAAGCCATGTCTGAGGTCCTGGAAATTAGATTTCTACATCTTAACTAGTAAAAGCAGGCAAATTTTCTCAGGCCACATCCTTATGCAGTCAAAATTGGCACCACCTATGCATAAGAGCAGGGGTGGGTTCTATTTACCTTTACTACCGGTTCACAACGGGGCCGCGCTTCGCAGAAGCATTTTCATGATGTCAGGGTCAGTGGGTGGAGCCTCCAGCCAGTTTTACTACCGGTTCTATAGAACCGGTGTGAACCGGGGGCAACCCACCACTGCATAAGAGGAAAGCATCACAGAGTAGATAAAAGTTTGCAAACTTGACATTTCCTTTATTTATTTTTTTAATATTAAAAATCACTATTATGGCTTATTTTGTCTTGATTTGGTTTTCTTCTAAATAATTTAATCTAAAATATTTTTGCTTTGTTTTAAATAATTTAAATAATATTTAAATAATATTTAAATATATTTAAATATTAAATTTTATAGCGCTTTTAACTATTGTTGTCTGTCCTGAACTCTATGTGTGTATTCACTAGAAGAGTAGAAAGTATAGTTTTTGAGCTTTTTAAAGATAGAAATTTCATTCAGAAAAAACAACAGTGGAGTTGAGTTTTGAGAAATGGCTAAACTGATGTCAAGTTTGACTCGCAAGGTGCTTCTTTCTGCTTGCAACTTGACAAAGAAGCTAAGGGAGGGGGATGGGTATGATTGAAATGTATGGGGAACTGGGAGGGAGAAAAGGAATTTACGTGAGCCGTTTGTAGCCTGAGAAAATCTCTCAACCCCAAGGTCAGATGCTGAAGATTTTGAAAGGTGCAGACTGTTTTCCCAGTTACAGTTCTCAGAAACAATAACTAAATATGATCCTAGTTTGGAAGTCTGGGAATTGTAGTCCTAGTCAGGGGTGGGTTCTAAAAATTTTTACTACTGGTTCTGTGGGCATGGCTTATTTTGTGGGCGTGGCTTGATGGTCATGTGACAATTCTTTAGGATTTAGCAGAGCTACTGGTCTATCAGGCTTTTAACTGCTTGCAGAGCTGTACCGGTCTACCCATTAGTTTTTTGAGGCATCGGTCTACCCATTTGTTTTTGGAGGCACCGGTCTACTCATTTGTTTTTGGAGGTACTGATCAGCTGTAGGGCGGCCCTTTGAAGCCCCACAGCAAGAGTTGAAACAGTTTTCTTCCTTCTAGCCGATCAGCTGGGACTCGGGAGGCAGCGAATAGATTGGGGGCAGGGCCAAATAAAAGGTAAGAATAATGGGGGGCGGGAGGGCCCAGTTCCCGAACAAAGAGAACCAGTTCGGTAACATCATATTGTCACTGCTACCGGCTCGGCCGAACTGGGCTGAACCGGGAGGAACCCACCACTGGTCCTAGTACATCTGGAAGATGCTGGGTTAGAAAAAAAGTTTGTATAGGGAGTAGGGTTTGGCTATCAAATCATCTTTAATGTTATGCCTGGGATGGGAAAAATTAAACTAATAGTTATTCATGATATGTCCATCTAGGACCTAGCAATTTTAACAGTACAATCAATTAGCTTTTGAGGGATTTGTGATAGATGTAAACAGTGTAAACAACTTCTCTCCCCATATCAAATATGTCCCTTTTTTACATCCACTATTGGCAGCAATTAATTTACTTCCTAAATTAAGCAATGTGTTTTAATAGATTTTGGCAGTTTAGTAAGCATACTTCTTAGAGAGGCTTCTCATTTTCAACCTAAGCTTCAGTGGAATGTGATCATATTTTGTAGTTTGACCCATGTAAAATCTTAAATTCACTGTGTTCTCCTCGAGCAAGAGTTCTGCGGTCACCAAAACAAACTTATCAGATGGATTCGAGATTGAGTTCCATGGAAGTCCACACTGTAATCCTTACAAATCATCAGCTTCCATGAAGAGCATAAATTGTGCTTACCATAGTACTATATTCAAATTTCAGGCCAACTGTTTGTCATCAGATTAGAATGTGATGACATTAAAAAAGATGAGAAGCAAAAGCTGTTCAGCAGTTTTAAATTCATAATGACAGCCTGCAGGAAATAGAGACACCACACCAAACACTGTTCATTAAAACAGACACACATCCTCATGCAGATATGCACAGACTGTACATCCAATTTATCAAAAACAAGAACATAATTATAAAGCTACCAGATCTGGCCTGCAAAATTCCAGATGGCCATGAGATGGCAGAAAGAGTCAGATTTTTCTGAGCTG